>NC_045738.1:12922981-12927654 GCF_008692095.1 Etheostoma spectabile | reverse complement strand
TGTGTGTGTGTGTGTTTGCAAGCTACTGTGTGTTTGCAAGCTACTGTGTGTAGCAGATCCCTGTACAATGAGCCTGTGTTTGCCAGTCTGTCAACCACAATGTGTTTGTGTGTACAGTACACGGCGCAGTACATATAATGCAGTGTGGTGGGCTGCCCCATCCAACTGAGCACGCGGCTGTCTCTGCTTTTTGTATTATGTCAGTCATCATAAAGTCTCCATAAATTAATCACCACGTCTCTCACGAAATATTAATCTCTTAGTCTTTTTATACACCCCCTCTCTTACTCATCACTCATCTCATCTCTCTGTCTTCCGTCGGTCCGCCCCCTGTCTGCTTTTTTCATTTGAAGCCCAGCTGTTCCTGAACACCTGAACCTGTCGTCTCTCCCTCCCCCTGGCCCATCCCTCTCTCCCTCCCCCTTTCTCCCCTTGATGATCCCTCTTTTTCTTCTACCCTGTAATTTGGAAGAGAGAAGGATAAACATGTCCTTGAGTGGTAAAGAAATGTGTGGAATCCACCAGAGATCTGCCATGTTTGTTCTCTCTCTACTCTTATGACTGCATGTGTGTGCATGCTTGTGTCGTGTGTTGTGTGTTGTGTGTGTGTGTGTGTACACTCACTTTCTGCATCCATATTTTGTGTAAATCTGATCTCAGCTCCAGTCAGTCAACTTGTTTTTGAACCGATTTCCCATTGTGTGCAGCGTAATTATCAACAATTGCTGCTGTGGAACAATTACCACTTTCCAAACGATTACCAAAGTCTGTGTGTTTGTGCGCGCATGCACCTACCTACCTACTCACTCCCAATTCTTTCACACTGAGAATTAATGCAGAGCTGCATCTTACCTCCTCGGGCTGGAAACAGCAGATAACTAAGAATTGTCTCCACTGCACAAGTCTCTCTAAAATAGAACCTGTACAGGAGAGCCCTTACACACACACACACACACACACACGCACACGCACAAACACTGTCAACCCACAGCTTCATGCCCTCTGGCATGTTTTCCCCAGAAGACAAGACATACCTCAGAAAGTTTCCCAGCATTCCCAGTCTCTGGCATATTGAGTTAACTGAGTTTTCTTTGGATAAAGCTGGCACAGATCCCATAGTAAAAGCTTCTGGCCTAGCCGAGATAACATCAGCCCTTCCTGTTGCACAACAATGCATTTCTCTAAAACTACATTGCTTTCTTATCAAAAGCATGATCCTTTGTTTCTAATCAGTTTTTGATTTTCAAAACATCAATCTTATTCAGTTTTCTGTGTTTGTAAATCTTTTTTTTTGGTACCGATCATAGTAAACTCTGGCATTTAGTTAAGTCCTTTTCAATATATTCCGTGGTAAAACGTAAGCGTTTATTGCACAAGTAAACCAAACGAGTGTGTGTTTATAGAAATTAGTCTGAGGCCAAAAGGTCAGTGTTGTTTTAGTAGAGCCTTGAGCTTCTGCCCTCTGCATTACAAGCCTGTAAATGAGAAAACTGCTCAGCTACAAGACTGCTGCTTTACACTTAGCTGTCCCAGTGGGTGTGTAGTAGCTGATTGATGGATGAGTTTGTTTTTGTGTGTAGGAAAAAAATCATAGGGTTGACCTTGTTGACTTCCTGAATAGTTTAAAGGCTTTTATATACATCTGTCTACTGTATGTGTGTTGCCGTTCTTCTGTGTGCTGTCAGCGTTAATCCCTCATCCTGTGTTTGGCCTGAGAGCAGGTGGTGTAAACATGAGACGTGCCGCTCAGCCTGCCTGGCACCACAAGGCACTATAGCACTTGCCCACTGTGTGTGTGTGTGTGTGTGTGAGTGAGAGTGTGAGAGTAACACTCACCATGTGTCAGTGACTTGTGGGTTTGTGTGTGCGTGTCTCCAAAGCTTGTGGGTCTGAATCCCTCCACCTGTCAGAGGGTGGGGTGAAAAGGGAGGATGACAGGGCACAGAACAGATGCTGTCCTCAAAGCCAGCCGAACTGACTGGATTGCTGTGTGTGTGTTTGTGTGTGTGTGTGTGTGTGTGTGTGTGTGTGTGTGTGTAGGCAGGCTATGTTACTCCAATGATGTGGCTGTGCTTGTGTGTACGCACATTCAGATCAGAGCTTTCAAGTCATTTACACTTTGATGCTGCGGCCCTGCACTTTCTTCAGCACAGAACAAAAGAGTGACAGAGGGAGACAGCTAGACACCAGTATGACACTGAATGGCTGTGGAGATAGTTGACACAGTGACAGACTGCGATAGGAGGAAGTGTGTGTTTGTAGCCCTGTGCACCATCATTTCTCTATCTCCCTCACAGTCTACCCCTATCTGTCTGTGTGTCCTTGGGAGGGAGGAGTAATCTCCAAAGAAATGCCAAGCAGAGGTGTCTTAAACTGACCGAGCCATGTATGAACTCAACCAACAGAGCAGCCGCAACTCACTTACTAGGCCCAGTATCTAAGAAACCACATTTCCCATCACCCACAGCCCTGACAGGTCTCTATCCTGTGCTATGCTGTAGAAATATTCCCTAGGTTTTAGTGCATGCATGAGATAATAGTCTCCTCTTCAGCATGCTCAATTTGCAATGATTGGATAAGCTAACCTTGCACTTAGTGCTTTTTTGTTTTTTTTTCAGAGTTTCATGTCACGTTGGATTTACTGTAAACACAACCGCTTGACTGGAAAACTGGAACACTTTAGACTCATGGCAGTGACAAGCTGGAGAAACTTGACTAAGATATCGGCAAATATTTATAAATTGTGGTAGAGTGTTGCAAGGTCAAATGAAATATATACATTGAATAATCAAAACCAAAATAATCAGCTATCACTCTGTCAGCAAATGAACATCAAGTATGGTCTGCTGCAGTTTGCCTTTGCTCAACTTAAACTATATGAAATGGTTCACACAAGGCATAAAAGTTTTAGCACATTGATGACGTACAGGCTGTAGCCTCTTAAGCCATGTTCCCATCAAACACTTTTGGTATAGCACCTTTAGAAACCTAGGTTACCCATACAGACGTGTACCTAAACACTAGATCTGTTCTGCACTGCTGGGAGTAATCTTAAATGTAGGCAGGGTGGTTACTGGATGGTAAGAGTCGTGGACAGCCATGCGCTGAGAAACGAGCTGAAAAACCTTTTTATTCCTTTGGTCTATCCAGCTCTCGCTTAGTCTGCACCAATTACAGACAGCAGTGTTTCTACCTCAGTCTTTTAGTATTGGTATAGTGTGGAGGTAGGCCTACCTCAGAGGGGGGGGGGGGTAAAAAAAAGCATCCACAACTTTTGACATTGTAAATGCAAAAATAACTAATGCACTGAACCTAACTGCTTGGTGGAAGCGAGGCTTTAATCTTGTTTCATTCAGCATACTCCAGAGACGCTTCAGTTAAAGAGAGACCCTTTTCTGACTTCTCACCTTCATTCCATCCTCTGTTTCCACTCAATCTCCGGCCCTTTTTTCTCTTCCTACTCCCTCCTCCAGTACTAACAATCCCTCAGACTCACTTCATCACTCTAATGAGCTTTCTCTTTCAACCTTCAGCCTGTGTTCCCCCTCTTCCTATCTTCTTTCCCCTGTTACCCTTTATCCCTCAGTACCATTACTACCCTCTCACCCTTTCCCTTCCCCCTGCCTCACCATTCGTTATCTGGGCTAAAAACCCTGAGCTTCTTGCGTTGCCTTTGTGTCATGCTTTGCTTCAATTAAAAAGGCCAAATGCTTTCTACAAATCCTTGCACCTCTTTAAATCATATCAAACATATCAAACTTTTTTTTTACATGTATAATTAAAGGATACAGACAAATCATGAATGCATTAACCCGAATACATGGAAAAGCAAGGAAAATGGAGTAGATTTGCCAGTGTCTGTAATAAAATATGATCAAGAAATGTCTCAGGCGGGTATTTGGGAATTGTGCATTCAGAGTGGATCAGTGCACCTTTACTAAAAGTGCATCTTTCTTTTTAAATCAAGTATAAGAAGCTACAATTAGTTTCCAATTTAGTTTTATTAGATTTTAGATTTTTGTAGTTTGGGCCGTAATTCGGTTATAACATTGTTCTCACTTAAGAGATTTGGCAACGTGGCGATAGTGATGTCCAGCGGAGCACGAAAACTGATCAGTCAGTAATAAGTGATTACATTTACTGCAGTGATACTTGTACTTGAGTATTTGCATTTCATGTTACTCCACACTTCTACTCTATTAAATTTCAGAGGCTAACATTTTTTGCTTTATTACGGCACTGTATTCATGACAGCTGGAGTTACTTTGCAGATTAAGGTTTCAAATAGCATGCATTAAGATTAAACTGCCAAACAGTTAATTAAGTAGTATCTTTATTAAGACCAGCTACACCATAAAATACTTCATACACAGCAATATTTCAGTTATCCAGTAATATGACACATAGAGGGACTATTCTGCTGCTTAATGCGACACTGACCCTTCCGAAAGCAAACCGAGAAAGTGAAAGAACTAAAATCCCAGTTGTCTGGGCTGCAGGCCTTTTTCTCACAGTTTACCAAAAAAGCGAAGACCACCACCGAAGCATCGTTCTGGGTGAGTCACGTCATCGTTAAACCCAAGAAATCCTTCCAAGACAGATGATAAAAGAGGCATTTGTTGAAGCGGCTGAAATAGTTGTTTCAAGACTTTAAAAACAAACCTGACATAGTA
>NC_045738.1:12917652-12922971 GCF_008692095.1 Etheostoma spectabile | reverse complement strand
TCAATCAAATCTCTCCAGCTGTCAAGAAGTCCAGTTACACGACGCTGTGAAGCAATGGCCGAGGATGTGGCCGAGAAACTTAGGAGGGATAGCGCAGATTGCGACTGTTTCTCACTGCAATTAGACAAGTCTGCAAACAAGAGTGACGCAGCCCAGTTGTGCAATTTCATTCGGATGGTGTTTACCGATATGACTGTAAAAGAGGAGCTGTTAACAGTACTGCCCATGAAAGAACACACACAAGGAGAGGACATTTTTCAGTCTTTCAAAAACTCAACTTCCATTGGGCAAATGGGTGTCCATCACCACAGGCGGTGCGCCTATGATAGTTGGCCGCTCGAATGGATTTATTGCCAAGTGCAGGGAGGATGATGCCTACCCAAACTTTCTCAATTACCACTGCATAATACACCATACCATACAGTGTTTTGCAAAATTGCTCACCATGAAAGAGATAATGGATGTGGCAATGAAGATCACCTGTTCTATTCCAAGGAGGTAAGTGGGCGTCCACTAAGCATAGCTCCATATGGCGCCATTTCAATGCTACAAAGTATTCACCTGCGTAAGAAGGCTTAGTCTGGGGAAATTCCTGCAAAGAGTTCGAGAGTTCTGTCCGGAGATTAAAGAGTTTTTCCTTGTATCTAAACATGCAGAACACAACCAGCTAAATGACGATTGGTGGCTACTATACTTAGCATTTTTAACTGATCTGACTAACATGTCCATCCATCCATCTTCATCCGCTTAGCCGGTATCGGGTCGCGGGGGCAGCATCTCCAGTAGGGGACCCCAAACTTCCCTTTCCCGAGGCCACATCAACTAGCTCCGACTGGGGGATCCCGAGGCGTTCCCAGGCCAGGTTGGAGATATAATCTCTCCACCTAGTCCTGGGTCTTCCCGAGTCTCCTCCCAGTTGGACGTGCCTGGAATACCTCCCTAGGGAGGCGCCCAGGAGGCATCCTTACCAGATGCCCAACCACCTCAACTGGCTCCTTTCAACGCGAAGGAGCAGCGGCTCTACTCCGAGCTCCTCTCGGATGACTGAGCTTCTCACCCTATCTCTAAGGGAGACGCCAGCCACCCTCCTGAGGAAACCCATTTCGCCCGCTTGTACCCTTGATCTCGTTCTTTTCGGTCATGACCCAGCCTTCATGACCATAGGTGAGGGAGGAACAAAATTGCCCGGTAGATCGAGAGCTTTGCCTTCTGCTCAGCTCTCTTTTCGTCACAACGGTGCGATAAACAGATGTAATACCGCACCGGCTGCTCCGATTCTCCGACCAATCTCACGCTCCATATCCCCTCACTCGCGAACAAGACCCCAAGGTACTTACTCCTTCACTTGAGGTAAGGACTCCATCCCTACCCGGAGAGAGCACTCCATCGGTTTCCTGCTGAGAACCATGGCCTCAGATTTAAGGTGCTGATCCTCATCCCGCCGCTTCACACTCGTCTGCGAACCGATCCAGTGAGTGCTGAAGGTCACAGGCCGATGATGCCATCAGGACCACATCATCCGCAAAAACAGCGATGGGATCCCGAGCCCACCGAACTGCAACCCCTCCCCGCCCCGACTACGCCCGATATCCTGTCCTATATATTACAAACAGGTTGGTGACAAAGCGCAGCCCTGGCGAGGCCAACCCTCACCTGAACGAGTCCGACTTACTGCCGAGAACCGGACACAGCTCTCGCTTTGGTCATACAGAGATTGGATGGCCCTAAGAAGGGACCCCCTCACCCCTATTCCCCCAGCACCTCCCAATTTCTCCCGGGGGACCCGGTCATACGCTTCTCCAGATCCACAAAACACATGTAGACTGGTTGGGCATACTCCCAGGCCCCCTCCAGGATCCGGCGAGAGTAAAGATCTGATCCGTTGTTCCACGGCCAGGACGGATCCGCATTGTTCCCTTCAATCCGGGTTCGACTATCGGCCGAACCCTCCTTTCCAGCACCTTGGAGTAACTTTACCAGGGAGGCTGAGAAGTGTGATACCCCTGTAGTTGGCACACACCCTCTGGTCCCCCTTTTTGAAGAGGGGAACCACCACCCCTCTGCCACTCCTTATGCACCGTCCCAGACTTCCACGCAATGTTGAAGAGGCGTGTCAACCAAGACAGCCCATGACTAACATGTTGAATGACCTTAATGTTGAGCTGCAAGGAAAAGACAAAACAGTGGTCAATAGGATCAGCTCAGTTAATGCATTCAAATGAAAAATTTGACAAACATCTGTGCTCAAAGCTGCAGCGCCATGATTAGACAAACTTTCAGAACCTCGTAACAGAACTGGAGACACAAGGGAAGCCGTGTGTAAATCTTGACAGTGGACGCTACGCAGAGCAGATTGAAAACGTTCTATCAGACTTTAGCAAACGGTTTCAAGACTTTGCTTTATTGAAACCAGTTACTACATTCATGTGCTACCCTTTTCAGGAAGATGCTGAGGTTAATTTGCTTGCATCAAAAATTGCATCACTGTTTCAACTGAGTCTGAAGTGGAGGATGAGATCCTGAAACTACAAGCTGACATGGAGGTCAAGTCTAGGGCTTATGGACAGTTTTGGAACTTACTGACAGAGGAAAAGTACCTCAACATGACGAAATGTGCTACCTCCTTGACCACATTATTCGGCTCCACTTATTTATGTGAGTCGGCCTTTTCCCACGTAAAGATTATTAACTCCAAATACTGTTCCAGCATGACTGATGATCATTTGGAAATGTGCTAGAGGCTGGCTATCAGCAGATACTGTCTGGACTATGCATCCCTGGCTGATTTCATTCGGTGCAAGTCATCAGAGTGAGATGATGACAAAAAAACATACAGAGTTGAATTGTGCATATGGGTTAATGCAGTTATGTAAGGTACACCAACTTATAGTGTACATTTAAATAATTTCAATTTATTTGTAAGTATATGTAGATGATGTGACGACGTAACTCACCCGGAATGATGCTTTGGTGGTGTGCATATTTTTGCTTTTTTACAGTAGGTAGATCATTTTGACTTGGTCATTTTAAAAGTAGCTTGCAAGCTGAGAAAGTGTGGTCACCCCTGGTGTGTGTGTGTGTGTGTGTGAGAGAGTGAGTGTATATAGCTTCAGTGTGATCATCTTGTGACTTTCTAACATGTTTCTCAATTGAATTTTGGAGAGTAACTAGGTGAAGCTGTTGAGCTGCAGCAGCGTGCCACCACATTGTACAAGACTGGCTGCAGTTACTGTACATGTACTATTTGCTGGACTTTCATTCACCCAACTCAGGTGTGCTGTGTTTGTATTGTGTACACATGAGTGTACTTGTGGTGCAGGGTTGCAGAGGTTAGGGAACTCATTTCAGGCTGATGTTGTGTGCTTTACTTGTCTCTTACACACAGTGACCTCCACCGCACAATCTTAATGTCCTCACCCCTCCCTCTGGACAAATTCCAACATGCCCTTATTTTCTCTCAACCTTCTCTGTCTTACTACTTCCCATGTCTTTTCTCATTTTTCTTTCCACATTCCACTTCTATATTTATTCTCTATACTTGCTTTATTCTTATGGTTTTCCTTTCACTTATTTTCCTCGCTCACTGACTGCATGTCTGTCTCTGCGTTTTCTATTTTTTATCCTTCACTACTCATTTCAGTCACACCATCATTAAAAACAATATGTGCCCTTGGACTCAGGAAACCTTCAGTCTGTCAAAGGGCTTTTGTTTTTGTATCTTCCCTGAAGAGATAAACTTGCCAATCTTTGTGTTGTCAATGGGCTACTGTCTTGTGCGTGCAAATGTGTGTGCGTGGGAATGTGTGTGTGAGAAAGACGGGGAAAATCCTAGACACTAAATGTGTGCGTGCAAAAATAGTGTGACGGAGAGGTGAGGTTGTGTTAGCAGAAATCTTATTAACTGCTGAGCTGCTTTCAAAGCTTCCTCTTTTCTTTACCCACAGTTCTCTGTCAAAACGTCTCCTGAGAAACGTCTTCTGCCAGGAATAAATGGTGTTTTTTAAATATTTTTTAACCAGTGCAAATGCAGATTGTGCACATTTCACAATAGCATTATTTTCCAATTTCACATTATGGCACAGGATACAGTATGGTGCAATTGTGCTAGTTAGTGAGCCGTAATTAGGTGTCATCTGGGACCTGTTGAATTCATGACTTAAGGGTGAAAGAGAAGCCGAGACCAAACGCTGCATTTGACCGCCGACAACAGTCGTAGAAATCATACTGTTCCTCAATTGAAATCCAGGGACACCACAGGGACCCATCTTCTGAGAGAGCATTTAATTTGACGACTGGGTCCTTCTGTGGCAGAGGTTTGGTACAACATTAGGCTGACATTATGCACTAGCCTCCAGGCCTGCTGGATACAGGCAGGCAGCAGATCACAGGGTCATGCCTCTCTGGGTCCTGATGGAGAAATTGTTCTCCTGGTTTCTCTCTGTCTCATTTTCTTTTCTCATTATTTCATTTTTTCATTTTCCATTACAGTTTTTTCTCCCCCCTCCCTCTTTCTCCCATCTGGCTGTTCCAGCTGAGGTCAATACCCGCCACTCCGCTGTAGCACCAGGACACAGGAATCTCATGAATAGCAATGTACCCAGCTGGCAGGCCCCCTGACATTTGGAAAATATGTGTAAAACTGAAGTTCATTTCAATATTTTGATTGTAATGTGAAGAGGATCCATCCTTTGACTGCTCGAATCAATCAATTTCAGTAAAAACGAGAGCTTTATTTAAAATCAGATTTCTCATTTTCCCATCCCCATCATCACTATTCTATAATACTTTTCAGCTATTGAGTTCAATGTTGTTGTTTTTAACTTCTGTCATTTCTCAGTACAATGCAGCAATTCCCCATAACTTCTAATGTCATTCAGAGAAGACTTGCACTCAGCTGATCATCTTTTTCTAGCCACTATCTGAGAGATGTATACATATATAGAGAGAGAGATACTGTATGTAGAGAGAGATTATATACATACCCTTCTAGAGGAATTATCCCAATAAGTCTCTAATTCATTTCTTTCCACATTTACTCTTCCCACTTTTTTGCTGTCTAACTGCTTCCTACATTTTCCCCCTCAGTCTCCATCATACATCCACCCACCCATCTTACTCTCTCGCTCTCTTTCTTCTCAGCTGGTGGGCCAGCCAGGAGACAGTGCATGCCGTTTGAGAAGCGTAATCTGCGCTTGCTCCCCTTCCCATTTCAGTCCTCCGTTCACAGCTGGAACCAAGGCGCTCTGCATCTAGATGAGCAAGAGTTGACTTTTACACACACACACACACACACACACACACACACACACACACACACAC
>NC_045738.1:12915490-12917642 GCF_008692095.1 Etheostoma spectabile | reverse complement strand
CACACACACACACACACACACACACACAGACACAGACACAGACACAGACACAGACAAACACAGACAAACACAGACACACAGGCGCTGACAGAGGGAATCATTCCATTCAACTTCATTCAACCTTACACAGGTGCACAGAGGAAGATTAATTGTTTTTGCAGGTCACAACACCCTTCAAACAAGACAAAATGACAAAAAACAACTAAGGACAGGTCATGGCATTACCAAAGTGAAACAAAAGTAGTATAAAGCAAAACAGCACAATGCACAATGAGTTACAAATACCACACATCATCAAAGTATTCATTAAATCATGTAGATACAGTTATGATGATCTCTGTTAGTGATTAAACATATCAATGTGACCTGTGAATTAAAGATCTATTTGTAGTAATTGAGAATAGTTTAAAAACAAGTACAGAAAAGTGTGATAGCCTCAAGGACAGTTTAAGCCCTGTGTTCTTTTTAATTTAAAGTGCATAGAGGCTCCAATATGTTTTCTTTTGAATAAGCAATGCAGTACAGAATTAGAGAAAGCTGACTCACTCCCTGAACAACCAGCTCAATAAACCCAGAAAGATTCAGTTTCACACGCTTCCTGCTTGTGTGACACATTATTATCAGGGACTATCTTTGTTCTTCATTGCCAGCGGTCAAGTGCTGTTTCAGCTTCCCTCATATCCTGACACTGATGACAAATGACCACGAGGCCATCAGGCCCCTTGTTGGTGATATCAGAGTTCTGTGTAGCGGCAGGAGCTGAGTCACATTGGACTCATCTGTGAACATGGAGGATTGTTTTGGACTTTGACGCAACCACATGATCTACCGGCTGCATCCATTATAAGGGGCGCACACACAAACACACTCTCTAACATACACACTAATTGATGTTATTGTTGTGGGACGGGGCCCCTAATGCACTCCTCTCAAGCACTGAGTAGCCGGCCACTCGAGTTTCAGTCAAATCCCATTTATGGGAAAAACCATCTGCTGCCAATTGATTACAGAAACTCCTGATATTGATTTGAACAGGCAAGCTGGGCAGCACAAGTAATTCACTCATAAGGACGCAATGACGTGTGCCAAAACATGTTGACCACTTAATATGGCTATTTAATCTTTAATGTCATTGTCCACCCACAGAATTACAATTAGTATTTTTTTAAGTGACAAATAATAGAAAGGCATATGCCCCCTGTCCATGGTGGTGAAAGTTCTTCTCCCCTCCACGTGTGGCTGGCTCCTCTTGCTCTGCCACAGCGGTATGATAAACCGCCTTGCTACCCCAGTAGCTCCCATTAGCAGCCCAGAACAGAACCACATTAAATCTCATCATGCCAAGCAGTTTGCCCGGCCCAGCAGGCCAAGCAAGACAAACTGCATGGCCAGTCAGAAAGGGGTCTGCTGGTTTGCACGTGCTCACTTTTTCTTTTATTGACAGAAATCGGATTCTTTGGCTGCTTGCCTTTCTCTTTTCCTCTCTCCATCTCTTGCCCCGGGTCGATTTGCTGCACTGAAACACACCATTCTCTCCCTCTCTTTCCTTTCACTCAATCTTTCTTTTGATCCTGGCTATGCTCAAATTATCCTGTCTGTCTTTGATTCTCTCCCCATCCTTAAAACATCTGAACAACCCACATTTCCTCTCCAGTCCTTTGCCCTCATTTTACACTAATTGTCTCTCCCCACTCTTCTGACAGCCACCTTCTGCTCATTCTCCCCAATCTATCTTATTTTCTACCCCCCGCACTCTCCCTCCCAATGCCCTCCTGTGGAGTCACAAAAGTCTGTGTTGATGGCAACACTTGGCCATGGTGCATCAGAGCCCACTGCACAGCCATTGGGGCTGTTATGCCATGATCACCCCTTATTATGGGTAAAACAGGTAGTTTTAAAGTGACAGAGATGGGGGGAGTGGATGCAATGTGAGAAGAGATGGATAAAAGGGGAAGATTAGTTGGACAGAGAGATGAGTGAGGGGCAAGACGTTGGAGTTTGACAGAGCGAGGGAAAGATGTTTTGTGATTAACATTCTGGTCAGTAGATTCGGAATCGGATTGGTATCTTTTGTGTGTGTGAGGAAGAGACTGTCTGTGACTGTGCTCAAAGGACAGCCCTCTCTTGGTCCTTGTGTGTGTGTGTGTGGGGG
>NC_045738.1:12913311-12915480 GCF_008692095.1 Etheostoma spectabile | reverse complement strand
GGGGGGGGACATCAGTAGAGATTTTAATGGTCCAGGCTTCATTGGACATGCACAGATGGGTCCCTCACTTGAGTTACAACAGACACACATGCACACACAGGTGGAAAAACAGATCAGGCAGAAAGTCTCTGCAAATGTTCTACAATTGTAACTGTGTCTGGCTACCTTGATTAAGCATCTCCTTTTACTGATTCATAATTGCAGCATTTCAATTTTAGGAATAAAACATAGTAGGATCTATAGTAAAGCAAAATATCTGTTAGATAACTTTACTTGTAGACCTCAATGTGATTCACAATTAATATCTATCAGAGCAGATATTCACTAGTGCTTAACATCTCATTTTGGATAGGAACGACTCATTGTGTTCTTATTAGGCTGAATATGTACAATATATTTGACTGGTTAGTGGTTATACAAGTGGATGTGTGCATATTTGAGTATGTATAGAGCAAAAGGGCTTTTAAGTTGCAGAACAACATTGCTTCAGGTCACATCAGAAAACCAACCCGGATAGCGTAAACATGCAAACAAGAACGTCCTCACACATAACTACTCCATGTAAGTTTGACAGAGGTGGTAACTCTTCTTATTGTAACCCAAGGGGCAGACACAGAGAAAATGCAATTGCCTGCAATTCATTCAGCGGTGAATGATGATTAATATTCTGTAAAATAGTTTATGTATTCATATTCGATGCCTGCAGGTTTCAGTGCAGAGACGACGCCAACGTTGAGTTGGTGTAGGCATGATAAAGTCCACAGCCCAGCGGGTGTGTGTGTGTGTGTGTGTGTGTGTGTGTGTGTGTGTGTGTGTGTGTGTGTTTGTGTGTGTGTGTGGTGTGTGTGTGTGTGTGTGTGTGTGTGTGTGTGTGTGTGTGTGTGTGTGTGTGGTCGCGCGCCCATGTGTGTGCGCATGTGTGCATGTGTGTACGCACGCGCGCAGTGCAAATGCATTGGAGACTTTGAAGGCAAAGAGCGGCTTCCTAATTAATTTTCCTTGCTATACATGCATTACAGAAAAATACATCTAAAGAAACGTCAACTGTGTTTCAAGAGCATTAAAGAGTAAGTTGCATAAAAAAGACTAACATCATAGAAATACATTAGAGTTTTGTAGGAAAGTTATATTTGTATGGTCTGGTTCTCACTCATTGAACTGTTACAGTTACATTTGGCAGCCTTGCTTAATTTTTTAATTTTAATAATTCTAGGAGATAAGCTTCCATTTATAATTTCATTTCAGATTGTGACTGGCAAAATATACTAACTACACTAAAATAAGGAATTAAGTAATAAGATTAGTTTTAATTTCTACACCCGACATTGAATAGTAATAAACTGGGGATTAAGATTGAAATTATGTTAAAATGTATGCTCATAATAGCCTCTCATTGTAGATACTCAATTGTTTCTTTTGAATGTCTTTAAAGGGAAATTTCTCTTTAAAATTGAGTTCACTCAGCGTTCATCCATTGAGAGCATAAAGTTAAGCATTCATTCAATTCAATTTTATTTTATTTTATTTTATTTATATAGCGATAAATCACAACAACTATTATCTGATTGCACTTTGCATAAAAGAGCAGGTCTAGACCGTACTCTGTGATGTTATTTACAGAAACCCAACAATTCCCACCAAGAGCAAGCACTAGGCGACAGAGACAAGGAAAAACTTTCTTTTAAGAGGTCCAAACCTCGAGCAGAACCATGGCTCAGGGTGGGCGGTCTTCTGCCTCGACCGATTGGGGGTGAGAGAAAGAGAGAGAAAGACAGAGAGAGAAGAGACAGGCAGAGAGAGAGAGAGAGAGAGACACATGGAAAATTGTAGCAGAGGGTGTCGAGCAGGAACATGGAGGCAGCAGTTGACTCCAGCCACAGATCCAGACTCCACAGCTCCAGAGCCAGAAACACCTGCAGGAAGTGATAGAAGTAGAGAGGAGAATGGCGAGAGAGCCCAAGACTTCATGGGTGAGAGAGCCCAAGACTTCAAGGGTGAGAGAGCCCAAGACTTCAAGGGTGAGAGAGCACAAGACATCAGGAAAGGGAAGAAGTGAAGTTAATAACATGCATTAATGATATGAAGTTGCATACAGATGGAGAGAAGGAGGAGGAGAGAGGTGCTCAGTGCATCACGGAAGTCCCCCGGCAGTCTAGGCCTATAGCAGCA
>NC_045738.1:12912879-12913301 GCF_008692095.1 Etheostoma spectabile | reverse complement strand
CTAAGGGATGGTTCAGGACTTACCTGAGCCAGGCCTAACTATAAGTTTTATCAAAGAGGAAAGTCTTAAGCCTACTCTTAACTGTGGAGACGGTGTCGGCCTCCTGAACCCAAACTGGAACCTGGTTCCACAGGAGAGGAGCTTGTAGGCTGAACGCTCTGGCTCCCATTCTACTTTTGGAGACTCAAGGAACCACAAGTAACCCGGCATTCTGGGAGCAAAGTGCTCTGGTGGGGTAGTAAGGTACTATGAGCTCTTTAAGATAAGATGGTGCCTGACCATGAAGAGCTTTGTAGGTGAGAAGAAGGATTTTAAATTCTATTCTGGATTTTACAGGAAGCCGATGCAGAGAAGCTAAAACAGGAAGAGATGTGGTCTCTTTTCCTGGTTTCTGTCAGAACACGTGCTGCAGCATTCTGGAT
>NC_045738.1:12912693-12912869 GCF_008692095.1 Etheostoma spectabile | reverse complement strand
GTCTTTATGGACTTTTTTTGAGCAGCCTGATAATAATGAATAGCAGTAATCCAGCCTAGAAGTAAGAAATGCATGGACTAGTTTTTCTGCATCATTTTTAGACAGGATACTCCTGATTTCTGCAACATAACTTAGGTGAAAAAGGGGGGTCCTTGAAATTTGCTTAATGTGAGAAT
>NC_045738.1:12912410-12912683 GCF_008692095.1 Etheostoma spectabile | reverse complement strand
ATGTCCTGATCAAAGATAACTCCAAGATTATCAAAGATAACTCCAAGATTATCAAAGATTACTCCAAGATTATCAAAGATAACTCCAAGATTCCTCACAGTGATGCTGGAGGCCAGGGTGATGCCATCTAGAGTAACTATCTCTTTGGATAATATGTCACAAAGGTTCTTGGGCCCCAGAACAATAACTAACAGTTATCTGAGTTTAACATTAGAAAATTAAAGGTCATTCAGGTTTTAACTTCCTGAAGGCACATTTGAAGTTTAGCTAACT
>NC_045738.1:12909943-12912400 GCF_008692095.1 Etheostoma spectabile | reverse complement strand
TTTCATCCGGCTTGATTGACAGATATAATTGAGTATCATCTGCTAAATAATGAAAGTTTGTAAAGTGGTTCCTGATAATATTGCCTAAAGGAAGCGAATGTAAAGTGAACAGTGAAGTACTGTTCACTGTTAACTACATTTGTAGTCAACAGTTTTGTTAGGCTGGCAATCCCAGCATCGCAATTTATGTTAATGATGTCAGGAGACACAAATTAGTGTGATTGTGAGACATGAGTCTCTGACCAACTGCAGAACAGAAAATAAGTCAGTGTAGTAGCTGGATTTTCAACTCCATAAACACACAATGATAAGTTAATTGTGACCAATAGATATCCTTGTCTTGGTTACCTACCAGTAAAATATTATCCCACATTGATTTTCATAGTGTATTTAAATAGATGGCAAACTGTTTTGACACTGACGTTGAAAGAAATAGTGATTTGTAGAAATAAAACATGCAAAACACTGCATTAGTCCTTGAAGAAAAGCAAGACAGCAAAGGTGATTTTGAAGTGGATTTTAGCCATTTTCCACATGAGCCTCGCCGTGCAAATAATACAGAACAAATTTGAATAGAACAAATAGAATTATAAAACGTATAATTTGATCCGTGCTGAAAATGATACTCTGCGAGGTTTGAGAACAGCTCTGTGACAATTAGTCAGTGACTTGAGGGAACCAGACACATTTTGTTTGAGATATTAGGCTACATGAGTTTTACTGCAATGCAGAGCTTACAGCTGTGAATCAGAAAATGTCCCCATATCCCAGTTTAATCATGGCTTTTGTCATAGTTTTGTAGGAATGGTTTCATTATTCATTGTCAATAGAGCAGCGATTTGACTTCAGATTACATTATCACTACAATCCGCCTCTCTCTCCTTGTCAGTTTATGACAACGAGCTCAAACCCACAAAACTAAAGTGAAGTTGTTTCCCGTTGAATATGACCCAGTTCTTGTAAACTGTGCAGCCAGCAGTTGACCTTTATGATGCAGTGACCCGCTCCATAGGCACAGAGGCTGGTATGTGACTCACATATTGTTCAGCACAATTTCCTGTAGCTTGGCTCTGCCCTGTCTGCATGACAGATTCCCCTCTCTTACAGTGAGAGTGGGTGGTATTGTGTCTGGCACCCAGTCAGGTAAAATCCACTGTGATAGACACAAGCACACATTAAAATATGTGGTCCCAGTGAAACACTTCAGGAGGCATAAACAAAGAGCAGCAGCTCATTTGATCCTGTTATAACCAACACACTGCTTGGAGAGCGCAACGCTTTGTACCACCAATTGTGTCCAGTGAGTGATCCAATCTGTTACATCTAGGGCAGGTAAAAGCAATGGGAAAGAAAACAGATAGAGATGTTAGGATGAATCATAATAACTAGTTCATTTAAGTGACTATTGATCATCTGCACATAACACCCAGTAGTGGTGATTCCACAGAGAATAGCTACATCACTGCACAAATCCTGCACTGTGACTCACACTCCGCTATGTATCAATGCTGGGAAAACAGCTGTGTGATCGTCTGTAGCCCAGCCAAGAGGAAAGAGGCCAAGAAAGAGAAGGAGAGCGAATGAGAGCCTGGAGGGGAGTGGGAAGGTGGGGGGTAATAAAGATGTATGGAGACATTAGAGTGGACAGAGATGGAAGGCACATAGAGAAAGAGAGACTAAAAGAGTGAAACAAAGGGATAGATCAAAGCATCATGGGGGGATGTGAAGGATGTTTCTGCACATATTTCCTTCATACTTCACATGAGACTTCATACAAGATTACAGCTACCTTCACTTTCTATCTCACCCACTCTTTTTTCTCCCTGTCTATGCTTTGCTGTTATTCCCTGAGGCTATGTGTTACCCATCCCCTGACTTTGGAATTAAAGTTCTCCCCTCCTCCACTTCTAATCTGTTCTCTTCATTATTCTTTCATTACACATTTCTGTTCCCTTTGTAGTTTCTCCATGTCCCTGTTTCTCTTTATCCCCTTGCTTTAGGCTGACGTGTCAAATATTCTCCCTGCCAGGTAGCCTACATTTTGACATGGGGTGGGGGTGGTAAGTCACATAAAACAATGGACTAAAAAGTGGGCCGTCTGATTTATTTTTTGCAAGGTGTGACAATTTGCCAAAAAGGACCTTCAAAGAGTCACACAACTGCATAATTGTGTTTTTCAAATCCAAAAAGCTAACTCATTTCAATGTTTGTAGATTTGATGCTAGCATGCTTTGTTTGCATGTTATGACTTTTACATAATTTTAGCAATTATGGAGTTATTTGAGATCCAATGAAAAATAATGTCTATCTTTTAGTCTGTTAGTCCCTTCACCTCTCATCCTTGATCAAGCTATGTAATAGCTGTTGAGACACACCATGGAAATCCAGAGTTCTCGCAAGAGAACAATTTGAATTTGCTCAGCGAGGTTACTCTGGCATTGAGTAATGCTGCTCATT
>NC_045738.1:12899661-12909933 GCF_008692095.1 Etheostoma spectabile | reverse complement strand
ATGCCCTTGTAGCCGAGCTGCACCAATCACATTGGTGTGTCTGACATAGGCAGGCCAGAGGTGAGCTAAACAGATGACGACAGTTTAATCTACCATTTAGCTCTGCTGGTAGCTAAGCGTGTGGGACTCTGGGTACCCCCTACGTATTGTAGTGATTTGTTGTAGTGTTATCCAGTTGCGTGCAGTGAGATTTTCAAATGCATGCTTGGTGCCACCCCTCGAGATGGGCAACTTTCAATACTCGATGCCAGACCCTTAATCCTTACGGTTCATTTTTGGGGTCTGGATTTCCAGGCTAGTTGAGACATGTGGCGTTTTTCCATTAACGATACCTCGGCTTGGCTCGGCGACTTGGCTTGACTCTACTCGGTCGCGGTGCCCCGTCCTCCTTTTTCCACTGCAGATTAGTACCGCCTCATGCATAAGGTGAGCGTGGCTGGTCGTCATAGCAAGAAATTGCCGTGACCTAACTCTACATCCATACACACGCGCACACACGCACACACACACTTGGTATGTTGCAGTTACGACAGCCAGAAGACAAATTAGTTACAAAAGAAGCTGGAGGCAGCCAAAAAACACAGCTGGATAATCTACTTAAACACGGCAGTGGCCAGCTTCTTTTGAAACAAAATGCTGAGAATCAAAAACAACACACCTTTGACGTGTGTGTCACGTTAGGTCACAGCAGTTTCCTGCACCGTCGCTATGACAACCAGCCACGCTCGCCTTATGCATATGGCAGTACTAAATTTGAAATGGGAAATGGAGGACGGGGAGCCGCAGCCGAGCCGAATGGTGCTGGTACTAGCAGTGGGTAAGCGCCATTAGTGAGTACTACAGCTTATTTGAAGAAATGAATTTCCTCGAGATGTTACTTGAGTCTGTCGAGTTGCATTGTGGGTGGTCTGGCATTGCCAGACCTACCTCCGCAGTACTCTAGGGAAAGTCTGTCTAGTCCACTCAACATTCCGGGATTGGAGAAAAACGTGCTCTAGTTTATTGGTATTTCTTTAAACCAATCAGTAGTCTTGGGCAACGGACACAAGGACGGTCCCCCTGCAAAATAGCCTTGGGAAGGAATTTGTTTTGGTGGAATATGTGTACATTCAAAAGTTGTTTTTGAAGACTCTGATTGGACAGATAGTCAGGCTATGCACTGCTACTTCTTCTACTTGGGGGGAGTGATTTGCTTGCAGCACCTGAGAAGCCCTGTGGTGAGGAGCAGAGAGTTTATCTGGAGTTCGCTCAGAGTGGGCGTAATAATCACTCTTCTGAGAATATACTCTGCAGTATGTATACGGTTAGAAGATGGCTGTATCTCATATGACCTTGTTATTTGTACACACTGTGACTATACAGATCACACAATGTAAATAGGAAAATGTTGGCGTTATTTTGTCACTTATTGGGAGCAGTAGGCTAGGTGGAGCCGGTTACCTTCAGCATCTGTGCTGAGCTAGGTTAGTGGTGGGTGTGTCAGACAGAGTTAAGACACGCTGAGATGAGAAGGGTATTTATTTAACTCTGGGGGATACGCTGAATAAGCTAAAGTCCAAATAAGTTGGTGTGTTTCTTTAAGAAAGCATAGCTTGTTGGTGTTCACATGCTAACATACTTGGTGCATAATATGCCTAGTATAATAACTGTATGATTACTTATGTTTACACAAAGTGAGCATAAAATTGAAGTCTTACAATTCTAATGCTAAGCATGGGGCATATGATTCTGAAATAATAGCATTTGAACAGTACTCTGCACTCAGAGGATCATGTTAAGACACAGTCTGACTGAAGAAGGATGACAACCTATCATTTATAAACTACTCTTGTCTGACACCACTTTTACAAATGCTAAGGGATACCTCCTCATGATGTTCAAGCAACAATTTGAACTGTAAGACAATAAGCAGTCATTGGTCTCCAAGACTGACTTCAGCAAATATTTTGGAGTTTATTTCAAGAAATGTCTCCAAGCATTATCATTCTTTTTTCCTCTTTAGTCAGTTTAGTCACCCCGTCCTGACTCTCTTCCCCTAAACTCTTCAAACCTGTGTTCTTCTTTGTCCTCTTCCATTGTCATTCTTCTCTCCTCCCCTGCAGCTCCATTAGGTAATGAGCCAATACAGTAAATCACAGCCACTGTACTGTATGACTAAAAGACCTTACGTAAGAATTCCCTGCGCTCGGCTACATCAGCATTAGCCACAGCTATGCGGCATGATACAGGTCTGATGTAAGGCAGTGTGAGGGTTACGCAGCGCTAAATCCTTCACCACAGGACAGAAGACTTGTTAGTGGATCTTATGTCTCTAAAGCATGGAGAGATGATTATGACTGGGTCGATATCAGGGATGAGTGACTGTATTGATGTAAGATAGTCAGTGGGAAAGTTGATTTTTTTCTCTTCTTCTGCTGTCATCACCGGGAATAGACAGAGAGAAGGAGATGTTCAGAGAAAGAAATGATTTGAGGCTAATTTAGCTGCCTCGGCCCATCAAACTCTCAGTAGCCTATGCAAACTCCTACCGTGGTCTACTTCATGTGTGGAACAGCTGAGTGTGTGTATATTCCAGGCAGCTCAACTATCAGTGTTCTGTGTGTATTTTGTGTGTGTGTGTGTGTATGGTGCAGTGCAGCAAGTATCGCCTCTCCTCGTCATACGGCCTGAGAAAATATTAACCAGTTGTTTTGGACCAAGTATGTTTGGAATGTGTGTCTTTGAATGCAACTGCTCTGCAAGCGACTATTATTACCTGCAGGGTGTGCCATTATTGAGTGTTGCTCCACAGTCCGCCAGTCTCCAAAAGAAAGAAACTACAAGAAGATAGATGTTTGTATCGTGCACTTCGATGGGCAGTGTTTCCATTTAGCCATTTTATAGGGGATTGACATCTATTTATGCTTTTTAACTGCTAGTTTACGGGATTTGGCCTAATTCAACTTCATAGACCATACAATAGCCACTCCAAGCACTCAGACTGGTATTATAGCATTGTGAATAAGCCACTTAGCCCCTCATGATAATTGTATATCTGAACTATAAATACCAAATACCCAGTATCGTACCCTGTAAATACCCAAACCGATTGTGAAGGGATTACATGTCTAGGAATGAATGGTATGTCTGTCAACGCGAGACAGTTTAGCCCACTCCCAAGAAATGGCCTCCAGTTGTATATGAAAATGAAACAAATACAATGATAAAGGTCTAACCAGAGCATACTTTTTTTTTTTAACCACAATTTTTTTTTAGTGAGATCCAAGACGTCTGAATAATGATTCGTAACCTGCCAGATTCATTCTCTAGCCTTTAGCTATAGTGGATGAAAATAATTTCCCTTGTCTACAATTGCAAAATGATGCCTTTTTCTAATTTCCACACTTAATCAACAGTTTTATTAGCGTTATTAAGGGCAGTTTTTTTTATTTTTTATGCTGTGCCACTAACTCCATAACTTACAAGCAACAACATAAATGTAAAAGTGGTTAAGTGTGCCATGTTGATGACTAACCCAACCATAACTGTTAATAGGGACACACATAGCTAGGCTAATATATTAAGTTTATTGTGAGCGTATACATGCATTCTACAGTTCTTAAGCAATTTTGTTTAATCATCCTGATAAAACTTAAGTGATTTTGAATGAAGGGTACCTTTTTGGAGTTTCAATGAGAGAGCCTTGTGATAAAATCACTTTTAACTTGCTTTAAAGAAATCCTGCGGGCCCCAGTGGACCTACACGATTAGTCAAGCAGGTCTTTTCACTGCAAGTGAGGTGGGGAGAGAGAGCCAGAGGAGGGGGTTGTATTGGGAGGGGGCTGGGTCACCTTTTGTGCAAATATATCAACCAAGAAGACTGCCATCAGCATCAGATTTCTCTGTCTGTGTGTGTGTGTGAGTGAGGGAGAGAGGCACTCCTTTTGCAGAGAGAGAGAGAGAGAGAGAGGGCGAGAAGTCCAGAAAGCTCTGGAGCATTAAAAGAAGAAAGAAGACTCGCTGCTGCCAGATTTCCACACTCTAAAACCAAAAACAAAGTGAATACTTTTCCTTGAAAAAGTTAGAAAATCGGCCATGGACGGCATAACATTTGGACGCGCGTCGCTCTTCTGCACCTTGCTGCTCTGGGCATTTCAAGGTAAGTCTCTTCGCTACATTTTTGAAATGACATACCCTGTCTAAGTAACTTTATACTGCGTTGGACACGGTGCTGGTTAGTTTTCCCATGGCTTTAGGCTGCACATTTATACTTTACTCTTTCGAGTTTCTCCGAGTTTGGAGGTCCGCTGCATACAGGTTACGAACAACCTGTCTGTAGCCTGCACGGTCAGACGCGTCACGCGGCTCATTAAGTTGTTCTACTTAAACATTTTGTTTCCTACATCATGTTTAATCTTTATTGACGGCTGATGTTAAGCATCCTGTTAGGCATAGTAGGCTAGCCACACGCCGATAGCAGGTGGAGAACCCGGCTTTATCCCGAAATCGACGTGTATCGAACGAGTCGGTTTGTTTTAAC
This sequence comes from Etheostoma spectabile, assembly GCF_008692095.1. Taxonomy (NCBI): domain Eukaryota; kingdom Metazoa; phylum Chordata; class Actinopteri; order Perciformes; family Percidae; genus Etheostoma; species Etheostoma spectabile. Next base: position 12,905,414 of record NC_045738.1, on the reverse strand, counting down.
AGTAGCCGTGGTAAACTGGTTAAAAATAACACACACACACTCGGCATTAGCAGTCTGGTTTCGCAGCCCCGACCTACGGATTATAGGCTACACTGATGGGATTTTTTAAGGGTTATTGGCTCTTTGTAGTTGTGCGTAGTTGTCTCAGCTCCACACTTGAGTGCACTTGTTAGCGCACGGGACTGCGGCATACCGTTATTTCCTCTGGACCCCGCTGCCAGTCCAATAAAGCCTAATACCAGCCTACCTCTACAATGCAGACACAACTGTCAAATAAATCACAGATTGAAAAATCACAATGGTCATGTGTAGATGAAGTGTAGGCGTATACATTTACTGATACGCCTACACCTAAACAAAAAAACAACTTCCAAAATGTTTTGGACAAAACAGTGTGAGAGATGTTAAGCTTTTATTTTGAAGACCATTTTTGCGTCCATTCTAGTCCATGCTGCTATGTCTGGGTCCAGTTTCCAACGCTTTGATGTCTGATCTACGGGATTTGCATTTCCTTTGCTGGCAACGTGCCTCACCCTCAGCACTTCTGGGTGCTGCCAGAGACACTACGCAATTTAAATTCAACTTGACTTTGGTATTATATGATCTAAATCAAAGAAAAGTTTTTTTTTGGATTACTGAACCAAACCAAGTTTTTATCCATTTAAGGAGTTGCTGTGGTGCTCTACAAGTTTTATTATTGACCTAGTTTTACATTAGCCATGGAGATTTATCTCCCTTGCTCTCCCTCTTACTGCCCATAAGGATTTATAGCGCCGTTAGTGAGATTATGGTTCTACTGTACTCAGGGCCATAGCACAACATTCTGCATGGGCCCTGCAGAAAGGCGTTCTCTATGGGCCTTATCCACAGCTATTCATCCTAGCATCTTTTGGGGCCCTCCTCACATGAGGGCCCTGGGTATGCTGTCCCCTTTCCACCCCCAGTCAGACACCCCTAACTGTACTTCATGGTGTTTTAAAACTGCTTTTAGTGTCACCGTAAACATGAACTTTTTTAATGCCCTAAACAACTTGCTTGTTTGATGTTTATATTTGTGTTTTTCACGTGTTTGACTTCAGCTGGTCCAATGAGACTGTGTGTGTGTCAAGATCAAATTTGCTGTCTTGCTTAACAGGCATTTTTTTTAAAGTTATTTCTTATTTATTGCCTGGTGGGTTTAAGCAGGATGAGCTAAAGGGCGGGGCTGAAGTGCTATGGGGAAGGGAGGCTCCCTTCTCTCTCTCTGTTTCTAGCAGGGGAAAAAAACTCTCACTGTACTCACTGCATGTTTTTCACTTCAATGCATAGACATTTATCTTCACTTTATTAAAACATAGTATATATCAGTGACCAGCTCCAAGTTTACTTGGTTTAGCTCTTCCCCTCCTTCCATCTCTGCTCTTTCTACCACTTCACTCCCCAGAGCTACATTTACCGCTGCCTCCTCTTCGGCCTCAGAGACGGTTGTTGTGCTTTGCTGTCTGTCCTTCATGGAGCCTTTTAACAGGTGCCTTACTAAAAAGGGCCCTGTAATTGATGGTCGCAGTGTAGATCACAAATCCCGCTGTACAGCTGGTGTGCATTAATTTAAAGGCTCAGATCTAGGTGCTAAGGTCCCCTCAATGTTGCCCTGAAGTCTGAGGGAAGGAAAGTCATTATTTCAATTTAGTGCTACACACGTTGATTTATTCTAAGAGAAAGTCTCTCTCTCTCTTTCTCTCTCTCTCAAGCATAGTTTTGTCTAATAATAGCAGCTCTTGTTGGGTCTCACTGGGATTCTGTCACACAGACCCACATTATCACAATTACTGGTCGCACACTGGCAACTTCCAACTATGTCATTTTTGAGCAAAGAATTGCATTAAATAGAACCACAGGACATGCAACACCTGAGGTGTGTGTTGTCTCTTGTAAGTGTGACAACATATTTCTTAGCATGTATGCCTGTATTTATGTATTTGTGACAAATGGATATGTGCTGCATGACAGCTTGGGGTGCCCCAAGGTGCTCAGCATGCCCAGGACCGCCTCTGACCCTTTGACCCGCTCACCTAGACATGTTGGTAAATGGCTCCTCTTCTGCGCTCTTGAGATGTCATTGCCTTTTCTGTCACAGCAAAGGCATCAACAGTGGAAACATGCTAAAACATAACTCAATTTTAGGTGTCTAAAGTTTGTGACAGCCTTCTATCCAAGTTAGATCCACTAGTTCTATGCAGATGTTGACGAAAATACATTCTCACACTGTACACTCATAAGGTGGGTTACAAAATGCAAAGGTACATAAGGTAAGTCAAATACAACCAGTGTTTTTTGGGGAGTATTTCAATGAAGCAATAACGTCCCATTCTCTCTGCCTTGGTTTCCCCTTAACCTAAATTATGCACATTTTGGAGGGTAAAAAGAACAAAGTGACATTAAGGTAAGGAGACAAAAGGAGAGTCAAATGTCAGATGAGTTTGAGCTAAACTGTAGAGACTCCAAAGTGGTCAGGAACCGGTGGAAAAAATTGTAGTGACAAGCATCAGCTGAGTTCAAGGTGTTAAAGTCTAACACGCAGTGTCGGCCTCTTTGTCTATCGCCTCCTTAAGTCCCACAGTCATTTCCTCACTTTTCGTTTCTGTCCCCCCTGCCAGCACAGCATCCAAGGTGCACCCCTGGAGACGTCTGTAATTATTATGGTATTAGGCCAGAAAAAGAGCTGTTTAGCCACAAGGAGATAAAAGCCAGGGGACCTCGTTTACAGTCGCCCTGGGGTACTTGGTTTTAGTCTTTTGCAAGCAAATACTTGTGCATTGTTGAATATGTGAATGGAAAAATACTAACAGGTATGCACAGGTAGTATACATTCACTGACCGGGAAGGCTACACTTGCAAGTTAACACATATGCACACATAACATGTGAATGGAAGCACATACACCTAGAGCCCCTGCAGCTTTCTGGTGTTACGCCACATTGGAAACCTTAGCTCATCATAGTGGGTGACATATTGATAGTGGCTGCTTCTGGAGAGCAAGTCCGTGTTTGCCCCCCTTTTCATTTTGGCTTTTGGAGAAACACGCTGAATGGTGGGGCTGTGATTATTGAGGCGATTCATTCCTATCCGTGTGTTTGTGATAATGTGTGACAGAGACGGAGTAGAGCACTGAGACGGAATTAGTCGCATACCTCCGGACACGTTGGAGCGCGCTCTGTAATGTGTGTGTTTGTTTGTCGTCACTTCAAATTCTATGCACGAGGGCTTCCTTTATGGCTTTTAAACCCCCTCTCACTACAAGTTGCCGGCAGTAATCCGTGTACAAACAAGTTGCCACAATGCGTCATCTATCTCACCAACAGGAGGTTGTGTTCTAGGTGCAAAGCTGGAGTCTGTTTACAGCCAGGGTGCATTCTTGTGGTTTGATCGGGTTTCACTCAGCCAAAAAACCAAGGGACACCCGTTACACATTGGTCAGTTAAATTAAAGGGCATGTTGTGGTTGGCCTGTGTTAGAAAGTCCATTTAGGAATCACTGAGCTCTAAAAAGGCGATTTGAGCTCAGACAGTTTTTCACACTAGTGTTTATTATTTGCAGTGAATGACACATTCAAGTCAATTACAGCAGTTTAATAGCACACTGATGTTGGCTTTAGAGATGTTCCGATATCGATGCTGGTATCGGTATTGCCTCTGATACTGCCTAAAACGCTGGTCTTGGTATTGGGAAGTACCAATACCAAGACCAGAGTTTATAAACCGATCCGATACCACTTATTAAAGCCCTAAAGAAAATGTACGTTAAAGTTGCTTATTTATGTTCTTTTTCCGTTATAACTGACTGTCAAACTGCATAAAAAAAGAAGTTCTGTGGCATTCATTGTTTTTTTGTTCACGTTTCATAAAGAGTTTAACCTGAGCCAGACCAACAACAAAGATAGCGTTCATATCACATCCATACAGTTGTTAAAACATAATTAAATGTATGAAACACTGGTATCGGATCAGTCAATATGCAAGTTCAGGTATCAGAATCGGTATCGGGAAGAAAAAACTGATCTTGGACTATCTCTAGTTGGCTGGCAATTGGGCACTAGCAGATGGTAGATTCGATGCACGTGGTTTATCCTTGTTGGAAGTCAGTTAGCAAGAATGATGAATGGTTCACAGCGAAGACGGAAACGTTGATCCCCTCTGCTTTTTCATCCTCGTATCCCCACGAAAGCAACAGAAGAGCTGCAGCCAAGGCTGTGATTACACACGCTTCCACAGGAACTCATACATAAACACAAGATGTATTCCTCCAGATTAGCTGTGTCTATTTTCCCATCTCTTTTGATGTTTGTCTTGTCTGTTGCTTTGTCTTGGGTTGTCTCTCTTTCACACCACCTTGTCTCTTTTTTGGTCTTTTTTCAATGACGCTTGAAGTTTTTGTCATGTCCACCTGGTTTGTGCCTGTGTTTGCTTGCTGTGATTTACCATGTTGTCTTTGACTGTGTAGACCACTGTACTTTTGTTCATGGTTCACAGTTAATAACCCTGCATAGCATCAGGAAGGTTTCTCACTCTGTTTTAGTGGGAGAGGGCTCTCTTTGCTTTTACGCCCACCCCTAGAGACGTTCCTCGGCAGATTTATGGCAACTATTGATGATTTTAAAATAAGAAAGGCCGTCCTCCCCCACTTGGCATGTTCACTGTTTCTCACTTACTAAAGAACACATTCCAGTATGATCTGTCCCTGCCACTGTCTGTGTTTGAATTACAATTTAAAGTTTTTTTAAATTGTTGTGTACAATACACACATTGTCATGAGAAGAGAGAGAACAGTGGAAAAGAAGCTGGCTAGAAGTTGTTTGGGTTTCATCGTTTGCTTTGAGGATGCTGTCTTGTCAGTAGTGGGAGTTGTAGGAAATAAAGGACGGAAGCAGAGAGAAAAGGACAGACAAAGAGAGATCAAGGGATGGGATGAGAGATGATTACAGCTGACTGTGGCGGATCCACTGTGCAGTCTTGTTCTTGTCTCGGGGGAGGATGGTGTTCAAATGTAGCCTTGAAAAGAGGCTACATGTCTCTGTATGTGTGTCCTTGTCTCTATGTGTGTATGTGGTGGTGGTTGGGGTGGGGACAATTCAGGGATGGAACAAAATTGAAAATTCACAAAGCTCTTTCTGGAGAGGAGGTTAAGTGCTGCCAATCCATTTAGCAGGAGAGTGCTGTAGCAAGATGCGGATAAGAGCCTCTATTTCTATATGTGTTTGTTGTAGGAATTCACAAAGTAGCAAAGCAGCAGTAGGATTGGCTTGGGCTTTCTTAGCCACGCGCTGTACAAATACTAAAACAGGAAGGAAATACGATGGCCTACATCTTTTGTGTCTACTCATCTTGTGTCCAGCTGTTTTGATCAATCACATAGCATGCAAAGGGGGGATGAACCGAACAAAAGCTATACAGGCCGAGATAGCAGCAGTGAGGATCAGACAGGAGGGGTTTGTCGGGATTGAGGGATACCAATTAGGAATGGGGAATGTCTTGGGAAAGCATGGATCTGTGGCCAAGGAGATCATTTTTCTGGCAGCAGAGAAGAAATCCTAACCCCTGCGCCCCTCCAACCCTAAACCTTCCATCTGACTGTTGGCTGGCAGAGAGTCCTCTGGGAGCCCTGCAAGCTGTTGCTTTTCAGACATCAACAGTTGCCTCAGCAGCAGTTGTTGAATGCACCCCACCAAAGAACGCCCCCCCCACACATACACACACACACACACACACACACACACA
>NC_045738.1:12893584-12899651 GCF_008692095.1 Etheostoma spectabile | reverse complement strand
CACACACACACACACACACACACACACACACAGGTTCCATTATCACCTCGTTTTTCCACACCGCTGGCTTGGCCTGTTGTGGGGATGGAGAGAGAATGTTTTCTTTGAATGCATCCCTAATTTAACTTGTTTGTCCTTTTGTTATTTGAGTATTCATTTGACATGCTTCTTGAAAAATTACTGTACATGATTTGAAACACATCCCATGCTACTGAGGTACAACTTTAGGCCTGCAGACCAATATTTGAACTGACCTCTGACCCAGTCAAGGGATTCTTTTCCTCCCTTATTGCTAACACATAGTGTGATTCTGGTCACTGTTTGACAATGAGATGCTTTAACTGTTCCGGGGGGACTTGGAAAACAGGAGTGGGAACATTAATTCTCCATGCTGGGAAGGAAGAGGAGGAACAGTGGGTGGAGGAGGGGAAAGTGTTCGTGTGTGAGGAGATATTTGTATTACAGCACCCAAATGAACTTGTCATCTTCTGTCAGTGTTCTGTGTGTTGGACGTTCCCTATCATGACTTCATGTCTGTTTGTGTGAGAAAAGGGGGGGTTCCCCACATTACTGAGAGCTAGGCCAGAGTGTCATCACTAAACAGATCCAGTGTCAGTTTGCAGGGCTTACTCGCCTAAGGACATAACTCGTCTTTGTTTTATTGAGGCTTCGCTTACCTGAGCCCCTCTGAAACAACGACCACAGCACTAAAGTTCCCTTTGCTCCTCTGCCTGTGTGAACTTGACTTTGAAAGAGGAGTAGAGGAGTAAAGTTACCATGCATTGACTGTTAATGTTCTCCTCAAGTCACATACTGTTCTTAACTTTAGTTTGAGTCTTTTTATTTCTTACTTTCTTACATTTCTCCCTGGAATTTGCTTGTCAATCTCTTTACCCCACCATCACTGTTTTTCTTCTATGCATCGCTCACACTAATCTTTCTCTCCTCCTCTTCTTACTTGTCTTAACCTCCATCCGTCATCTGTCTCTCATCGCTCCCAGCGACCGACACAAAATACATGCATCGTCCTGACCATGTGTTGTCTAATCATCACAATAGCCTTAACAGAAGGAGCCACTAGGAGCAGGGTGTCTCAAATCCTTGGTGATTCTGAGCAGTAGGGGAAAGTAACGTTTTTCTTTTCTTTTTTGACTGACAGTTCAGCTAATGGTAATAATCAAGCCAGAAGACTAAGTCTCTTCCCTCTGGTGTAACAGTATTTTATAAAGTTGCATCTGTATGGTAGAAGGCACATTAGTGTCTTTTGCAAATCCATTGTCCATTTTGCCAAGTGTATTTCCCCCCAATTCATTTATTATTATTTGGGAAATTCAAAGCTGGATCTCCTGTGTTGTTCATCAGTTGTGTTCATTTTCCGGTAATACTATGAGAGTCAAGTTTCATAGCTTCCTTTTGATTCAGTCTGGCAGGAAAAAAAGTACAAGCTTGCTCCTGGTCCATATGAATATTTAATCCAAAATCAATGCCTTTCAATTGGGTTATGACTCCATCAGGTTAAATGATTCCCAATTACATGTCTGTGCAATCTGCCGAACAACAAACATGATGGATAGTTATTGTGGGGATAATGCTAGACTTACAGAGTGCCTAACTGATTTAGCTTCTTGTTATTAAGGGATAAAGTAATTATAACCCCAATGTTTTGCATCGAGAGCATCTTCCCTGGCAGGCATGTTGCAGCAGCAAGATGAAATTTCGTTAACAATTATTCGTACTGAATGATTATCAAATAGAAGTCCGGCGCTGAACAAACTGTACTGTACTGAGGTGACTACGGTAGAGATTGGGTCTTTCCTGGCTGCCTCGTGGAGTGTTGAGAGAGGCTGAGAGGTTTTGGACAGGCAGCTTGGAGGATCCCCTTTGATCCCATTCCCCATTCACATCACACACACTTCAAGATATGTCTCCGTGGAGAATGATGAAAGATGCACCGACTCCACATGTCAATTAGCAGTTTGGGAGTGTGTGTGTGTGTGTGCCTGTCCATTGAAAGCAGTGTGTAAGGGAGGGTTTGGTTAATGGCAGGGGCAGAGAGGACACATGTTCAATAATAAGGCCTGACAAAAGGGGAAAGGCAGCAGGAGGGAGGATGGGAGGAGGATGGGAGGATGATGGAGCACTCCAATATGTCACTGCTTTTCATTATGTCTTGCTTCTATTTATGGCTGGAAATCAATATCAATACATTAACATCAATATATAAATACAAACATTGAAATATATCACATATGACCATGTCATGTATAAAACAATTAATTTTAGTTTGCTTGGATTGGATTTATGCTGCAACGTATGATTCTTTTCATTATTGGTTAGCTCAATTCAGTTCAGTTTGTCCTTTGTCCCAGAAGGGCAATTTGTATGCAGCAGAAAGACATCACATGGTAATATACAACACAAACCACACAACAATTTACACAATAAAAACAGCAATAAACAAATCAGCCTCAACCTGAGTTTAAGAATGAATAGTTGCAGAGTTGTGTTGGATTGATAATGAAACAAAAAAGAACTACAAAAACCTCAAACAATAGATAATGACAATAAAGATAAATAAATAAATACTGGGGTCAGTGATATAAGCAAGGGCTATTTCCTCCTCTAAGCTGAGTTGAGTGCCTGAATAGAACTGATTATTGTTTGATCTAAAACATTTCAAAAAAGTTTTCAAATGTCTTTTGTTGTCCGGCCAACAATCCAAAACCCCAAAATGTTAATTTCAACAGCAATGAGACACCATTAATAGATTAAAGGCATTGTTGTTGAATTTTGACTACTTTGTAAAATAAATGTAATAAATAATCTACCATCCCAATATAATACCATTGAAAGTCAAGAAACTCCAATACTGAAGTATCATTTACTGGTAAAGGTGCATAGCTGAACTGAATGGATCCTGCTCATCCTGGGCTTAAAGACTATGAGTTCACAAGTGGGATACTTGACTGATATACTCTATGAATGTACGAGTATGGCTTTTCTTTATGTACTGACCTCTAATGTTAGAGGTAGCATGAAAGTAAAGTGTATACCACTCAACTGTGTTCATCTCAAATCATAAAGTGCCTCGCCTCATACATGCTGTAGCCCTTGGACTCCTGACTGCAGCACTTTTTAAATGTATTTATTAGTGAGATCCTCTCTGCACCTGAACAAGGCTACATTGTTTGGACATTCCTGTAGGCTGTCGGAATGCAGGTACTAATACTGGGCTGATTACCCACACAGCAGAGAGATGGAAAAGGAGAGGAAAGGAAAGAGAGAGGAATGGATAGGAAGTATAGATTGAAGGGAATGGAGGAGGGCAGCACGTTGAGGGCTGACGAACGGGGGTACTCGTTGATGGTTAAACCATTTGTGACATGCACACACGCATGAACACATATATGTATGATGGTGCTTAAGTATGTCAACGCGTTTGTCCATCTACATTCTTGTGAGAAGGGGTGTCTGGGTATTTGAATGTGTGTCTGGAATGCATACCCTATTAACTGAACTAACACTGCAGTATGTGTGTCCATGTGACAAATCAGAGGGTAAGCTGTGGGTGTGGGACGGGACCCGGCTGTGTGTGTGGGCATCCGTCACTTGGAGCAGTCAGGGATCTTAGGAGCATGTGAACATTACTGCAACCCCTACGTGAACTGGAATCCGGACTTAACAGATTTTATAAATAAGTGTGTGTGTGTGTGTGTGCGTCCAATCGCTAGCAGTGCCAGCCGACGATGGGACAGCAGTGGATTTGTAGGAGAGCCCACCACTACACTTGGGGGGCCTCACATTCACATGCCTAGAACCATCGCTTGTTAGACACATTTATTAGAGGGTCTTTATGTCAAAATGATGTCTGAAGTTAAAACTTTTGTCAAAAAATGGGGAGGTCAAGCTTTTGTCTCTTGTATTTCTTGTAACAATAGCTTCACTATTTCCTGTATTTCTCTAAATGTTCTCATCCCTATATTTATCTTACTTTATCCTAAATCGGTGGTAGTTCCTTTTCCTGTTTGCATTTTTTCCTATGTGCCACCATGGTTGTGGTTCCTGGTTTGCCAGCTGGTGGTGCATCATACAGACTGTCAGAATTGGAGCCTGCTCTCTTTGGCAAGGAAGTTAGCAAGGTAAAGCCAGCCAAAAAATCTACCATCCACTGCCTACACCCTTTTCTGTAGCCCCTCACCCACACAGACTCCCCACCTCGCCCCATCTGTTTGTGTATGTGCGTGTGTGTGTGTGGGTGTGTGTGTGGGTGTGTGTTTGGCGCTGGTTTGGGGGCAGTTGGTCTAACGGTTCAGAAGAGCATTCAAACCGGGCCCGCTATCGGCATGACAGGGCACACAAAGTCAAAGCCCGGTATGCAGCAGTGACCCCTCGCTAATGCAAACTTCATAGGTAGATCAGTGAGAGATTCTTCATGCTAGGTTCAATTTGAGGAAACGTGGACCTTATGGTTACATTGGTACTAGCCAAACAATGGCAAACTTGTCTTCCTGTGGCTACCCACCTGTTCTCTCCTACCTCGCTTCAGCTGTATCCAAGTATCCGAACATTACCTCCCGCCCTTCATCGAGCACTTTCTCATCATCCCTCCCACACTGTGCTTCTCTCTGTTTTCTTTGTCTTCTCCCATTGGGGAGATTTAGCATTTTTAGTCGGACAAAGGAAATGGTGGCGGGGACTAAGAAAGAGGAGAGGCAGCTGGACGGTCATGGACTTGAGATTGTGTTGCATGTGTTCACTTCCAACACTGTCTGCACCTTTTTCTCACAATGGCTTCATTTCTTCCTTTCACTGTCTCCTCACCCTTCCCTGTTTTTGATACTTTCACCTAATTCCAGTACCTCTTGTGTTCGTGGTTTCTATTCTCACTAGTGCTATTACTCCACGCCACTCTCCGTCGCTCATTCGATTTCTTATACCACATCCCACTGCCTGCTTCTCTCTCTCTCTGCTGTTCGTGTCAGTCTGCTCCCACACGACTATGTGGTCAGAGCCCTGGCAGTGGATTATGAGTCAGTTGACTCACAGAGGGCGGCCAAAGCCTCCAGTACAAACATGAGACAATATTCAAATGATTGGCTGTTTGGCTCTGGACAGTGGAAACCAGCCTCCCTATCAGCTTGAGCCAGACTCGGTCCACAGGTTTGCCCATAAACCATATTAGCCAGTAACACACTGCAGTGCTTCTGTTTGTTTGCAACAGCTGCTTTGGGTGGAGTACAGTCCAAAATGGAACAATGTATCAGATAAATACAGAAGCTGCTATCGGTTGTTTTCACATAAAGTCATTCTGAATGTGGGTGGGAGGAAGAGATTGAATTGCAGAAATCAGATTTTTTTTTTTCTCAGTGGCTAGCGAGGGCATGTCTGACCATGGGTGAGTTCAGTAAGTTTTAATTCCTCAATTCCTGTGTCTGTTCTCAACAGAAAAATAACTACAATTTGGGCAAATAGTGCAAACTTAGAGCACAGTTGATGCAGTTCCCTGCTGTAGTTCTTTAATCTGCAGATAAAATGGTTGCATTTGGATATGTAACATCTTGCATAGTGCACAATGTGCGGCATAGCTCCTATATGTGGCCACTTATTTGCAAAATATTATAAATGAAGCAATTAATTGTGATTAATGACAAGAGGGGGTTAAGCATCTGAGTTCCCTCATACTAAATCCATATCTTTCCTCTCCAATCTGGGAAGCACATTTTCCTCTGTCTACTGGGACTTCCGATCCCAACTGCCTTCACTTGTGCATGGCTGAAACTTAAGTCAGAGTGTTACCTCCACGTGTCTCCCTGTTTTGCCTGCCACCTCAGCCTGTGGTTCACAGCTCATTATAGAGATATGGGGATAGAGGGTTGGCTTTCCTACCCCCCAGCCACCTTTCTTCTTGAAGATGGAGAGTTGAAGTCATGGAAAATTCTGGAGCTCTGCTGATGATAGACAGCTTCCACGTTTCCTGTCCGTCAACTTGGCTTACTTCTTTTCCACATTCTTCTGCTCCCAGTTCCTTATTTCTTCTCACCTCATCTTGTATTTGACAGGACCCCCC
>NC_045738.1:12891359-12893572 GCF_008692095.1 Etheostoma spectabile | reverse complement strand
CCCCCCCCCCCCCCCCCCCTCCTGTCCTTTCCATTCTTCCCTCACTCTACCCCTTCCTGCCCACATACCTGTAAGGACACGCTTTTGCCTGTCTCTGCAAACCCCTCTCAAACACCCTCCCCACCATAAATGTCAAAATTCGCCCAAGGGCCACCAAACCCAACTGCAGAATGTGTGTAATTCTAACCCAGGCATTACCAAAGACCACTGTTCTCAAATGACATTTAGTGACACAGACTCAGAGGACAGTCTTCAAGAAAAACTCACATTGGTGACTCACGTAACAACGAAAAATATTCTGGACATGTAAATTGAATAGCTTTCTCGTACTCTAAGTCATCTGTGCCTTTGGTAAAAAAAAAAAAAAAAAAATCTTTCATGAAGAGGCCTGTGTTTTTGGATGCAATGTTATGAATAATGAATGAATGATGCTGATGGGAGGTCCAGCTACGCAGCGCACTACCGCCTCAGCCTTTGAGTTCATCTAATTGAAACAAGTTCAATGGTATCATGTTTGCTTTTATCTCCATCTTGTTTCCTTTCTCTCTCCATCCCCCACTCTTGAATGAAAAGCACAGGCTGACAGCTTTGAATATAGTCATATGATCACAGATGTCCAGTAATATAGGGGTTGCATTTCATTTCACCCCTCTCTTGTTATTTCCAACCTTTCCATTTTCATTCTCTCTCTCTAGCCCCTTTGGTTAAATTAAAGTGACATGTTTTTTAAGGATTTCCCTTGTTTGTGTCACGTTCAAAAATGGCTGAAAAGGTGAAGAATGGTCTCCAGCCCACTACCCTCTATTTAACCCCACCCTCCTCTCCTCTCTTCCATACCATTCCCTTCCTCCTCCTTGTTTCTTCTTCTCTAAATACCCATCCATGCTTCTACTTCAACTCTCCCTCCCTCTGCCTCTGTGTGCTCAAACGTCTCTGCATTATTACCAGATGCTTGGAGATGGAGGAGGTGGATGAGATGGTGCCAGGGTAGCAGAGGTGCTGATAGCTAAGCTTCAACACCTCTACAAACATACAGAAGCCTCCTACACACACACACACACACACACACACACACACACACAACCGTCCTGCTAGGCTTCCCACCGTATGATGTTTTATTTCTTCCATTATCCTAAACAACCAGCACTTGCGACTCCTGCCTGGACCATCTGCTCTTGTAAATAATTACAACAAGACTCTACTTGGACAGAAACCAGAGGTTTTTCAGGCTTAAGCTTGGTGAACATCCCCTTGTCTGTATTTCACTTATTTTGTATGTAAGCAGGGCAAGACTAATCCTAAACTTGTGTTTTAGGCTAGTGTAAATGCATAGACGTGTATCAAACGTCACTGGTTATCGAGGTTACACTCTATTAAGGGGAACAAAACTCTCCATAGTCTGTGGTATGCAGTTGCCATGATTAGAGTGATCCAGGGACACCCTGACACACTCCTTTTGTATGCTCCATTTTTTTCTTTCATCTTGGTATGCTGGCAATCAGCATTGTATCTTCATGCCAGTTTTGCCACACTGGCTTTTATCCTCCCTCTCCTTCCTATCAGCATCTGTCATTCTTGTAATGCCTGCCAGTCAGACTCCACCTTCTTGTCATTACTTGTTTTTTCTTTTCTCAGTCACTCGGACAGTTTTTATTTTTTTACGTGGTTGTCTTGACTGGACACCCAGTTTGTGTATTTGCATAAGAATGGAGGCATGGAGGCGCAGGATTTTATGCCTTTTCTTTTCTTGTTTGTGGCCAGTGGTAGCTATAATGGACAAAATAAATTTCAGTTTAACTCATTTACCTGCAACTGCTTATTATTTTAATCCTCTGTTTCAGGGTTATTTTTATGAATAATTTAGTTTGTAAAATATGGAATGCAGAGCCCATGGTTGAATTTCTTGTTATGTCTACCAGTTGGTCTAAAATTCAAATTTTCTTTCAATCGACTATATCCTTTCACCCACTTTAACCTTCTCTGAGCTGTTGTCCTTCCCAACAGAGGCTCTTTCTTTGTCAACAAAGCGTGCCTTTGGTTATCAGTGGCCAGTCAAAGATGCAGCGTCACTTACCTAAACTGGACAAGCCATAATATTGATGTCAGTGGGGAATGTAGAACTTATGGAAGTGTAAATTTGAATCCGAGCGAATGATTTTGTGTGTTGTGTGTGTGTGTGTGTGTGTGTGTGTGTGTGTGTGTGTGTGTGTGTG
>NC_045738.1:12884425-12891346 GCF_008692095.1 Etheostoma spectabile | reverse complement strand
TGTGTGTGTGTGTGTGTGTGTGTGTGTGTGTGTGTGTGTGTGTGTGTGTGTGGAATACAAAGCAAAACCTAAAGGGTCACAGGCCCATCTGGTGTTCGATCTCATGGGAGGCCGACTGCGTCAAACGTTAGCATATAGCCTTGGGTATGTACACTTCAAAGGAGAGCCGGAGTTGATGTTATTTTTGTCCTGTGTTTGTTGCATGGGCACTGTGTGAGCAGAGGAAGTTGTGGCACTGAATGGGTCAAAATCTGCTTTGGGATCGCCCTGGGTTAGAGAAGAGAGTGCGAGTTGTTGAGGCTACATTTCATGTTCCTAACAATTGTTGGAGCTTATTTAGCTCTACCAATGGAGATGTCCCACCTGCCAGTAAGGGGTTGATTCTACAGTGTGACACACGTTTCCATATATGGACCTACCCTGTTGAAGTGGGCGTGGCACATTGGGGTTCCCCAGGATAAAGGAACCACAGACGTGCAGCGTGGGCGTGCACAAAGAGACCATACTGCATACTCCATACCGCCTTTGTTCCCAATCCCCTTTCCTCATGCAACTTAGAACTGTAAAGTAATAATGCAATAAAATTATATTCATGGATTAAGAAAACTCTTTTCATTAAAATCTCTCCCTGTACTTAACAAATTGGTGCCGATTGGACTCAAGGATCCAATTCATGAAGAATAAAGGGAGAAGACTGACCTAGAGTGAGAAATTGTTTGAAAGAAGCTCTGGGGGAAATTTGAACCCAAGTCATGGATCCAGTGGAATTCAAGCAACTGAAGATAAAGCGAGGAGTGGTCTGAACTACAATGACAAACCTCACCCAGAAGACTGATGGTGAATTGGATAAAGAAGAACCATGCTTTGAGAGACTGGAGGAATTGCTTGATCAGTTGAAGGACAAAGAAAATATTTTCAGAGACCATAATAAAGATGTTGAAGCAGAAATGGAAGAAGTGGATTTATAAGATGAGATGAGTATATCATTGGAGTATATGGATGCAATTAGTGTGCGGAGAACAAGCGTGAGACGGGCATTGTGCACATAAGATACAGAAAGCCAGTCCGGACAGAGTGAACATGGATCTTGATCTGGGCCTTATAGAAGGAACACAGTCAAACTTCCGAAATTGGTCATTCTGAGGTTTTGTGATTTTGAAGTCAGTACGAAACAACCATCCATGATAATGAATGTTTGAGCAAGACCGACAAATTCAGTTATTTGAACTCATTTCTGACTGTCACTGCAACGAGTGCAGTAGCAAGCCTCACTTTGTCTAATATTAATTATGACACTGCCATTGATCTGCTCAAAAATGATTTAGCAGTAAAGATTTAGTGATTAACGCTCATATGAATAAGTTACTCGACATGACTCCAGTAAACCGAGCAACTGATGCAAGTGCGTTGTGCAAACTGTATGATGACTGTGAGATACAGGTGTGTAGCCTTGATGCACTAGGTGTTGTAGCGGATTCTTATGTTCTATCTGGTTGAAAATGATCCCAGAGGACATTGATCTCAAATTCACCAAATCAGAAGCCAATAATGTCCTCAAAGCAAAAGAGTTGATGGACTTTCCAAAAGATAGGTGGAAGGCAGAGAAAAAACATGAATCTCACTCATAAGAAAGTCTCGGAATGAAAGGAGGAATGCTGGCACTGACGAGGAACGCGCGCCAAAGCGTAGGACAAGAAGGCCCAACGCCAGAAACAGGGCCTCCTCAGCCGCAGCATTCCATATGTAAAGTCTGAATGACAGTGACTGTTTGTTTTGTGGTAAGCCTGATCACTGATCTCCTGAGTTGAGATGAAAAGGTGGCGATTATGAGATTGACGCGTGCGCCATTTGGTGCATCAGCAAATGCCTTTCTATGAGCTGCAACTATCAGACACCACCTTAAGAAATATGAAGAGAAATATCCCAAAGAAGTCAATGTGCCGGATCAATGTCTACATGTAAATGATTTCAGGTGCAGATAATGTGGACATTGCACTCAAATTGTCTGAGAGCCAAAGAAATAACTGCAAGTATGAAATTATGCAAATGGTACACAAATTCCTCTGAGTTGCAAAACGAATGGAAACAAAGAAATAAGGAGAAAATAGTGGAAATCAAAGGCCCAAATCCACTTAAAGTTCTTCATCTAACATGGAATAGAAACACTGACAAATTCATGTTTGAAACTAATGAATTGATTGACTTTCTGCAGAATAAAAGAGACACAAAACGAGGGGTCTTACAGGTAGCTGCGCGCATCTTCAATCCCATTGGTTTTTTGTCCCTGTTCACCATTCGAGTCAAAAGTGTATATTAGGAAATGTGGAACATAGGAACTTCATGGGATGAATGTCTTCCTAGTGATCGTGTGCACAACTGGCATCAATGGTGCTCAGAGAAACCATACTTAAAAGATAAATATCCCACGTCGTTACGATAACTATATTGAAATGAAATGTGTTGAAACTAGTGTAAATACAACAGTTGAGTGTGAGATTCATGTATTTACAGATGCCAGTGAGAAGGCTTACAGCCTATCTGCAGTGCGTAAAACGAAATGGAAAGTGTACAATCAGTCTGATTGCTTCCAAAACTAAAGTCACTCCACTAAAGAAAATGACCCTACCAAAATTAGAGTTAATGGGAGCGCTAATTGGAGCAAGATTTGGAAAATTCATATCAAACAATCTGAATGTGAGTGACAATGAAATCCATTTCTAGACTGACTCAATGATAACTTTTCATTGGAGTAGGAGGAGTTCCAAACAGTGGAAACCTTTTTATGGATAATTGAGTAAGTAAAATTCAGAGTCTGATGTCCGGAAAACTGGAAACACCGCTCTAGAAAGGAGAATCCAGCTGACCGCGGACCCGCGGAATGGGTGCGCTCCAGAAGAAGGTGCTTTGGTGACACGGGCTGGAGTTGCTGAAAGACTACACGTATATGCACAAAAAAGAACCTCTAGTTAAGAATGAAAATGATGAGGTGATGGAGTATGTTGTTCAAATCACAATGACTGACCCAGACTGCGCAGTTGCACCGCTGTTTGACCCAAACAGGTACAACAGAGTCTTGAGAATCACCGCATGGATACAGCGTTTTGTGCATAACAAACGGACACAGGACAAATGCAATGGACAACTGTGCACAGATGAGATTCAGCAATCAGAACAGTACTGGACCAGGCAAACTCAAAGTGACAGCTTTCCAAAGGAAATGAACAGTCTGTTGAAAAATACTGATGTGGACAGACGTTCAAAAATCATTTCACTAAAACCATTCCTGGATGAATGTGGACTTCTGCGCTTAGGAGGGAGATCGCAGGAAACAAACTGGTCATTTTGCCAGCTAATTATGCATTTTCAGAACTTTTAATCAGAGAAGCACGTGAGGATGTGATGCATTCAGGCCTACAAGGTTCTCCGAACCAATTGAGAGAAACGTTCTGGATACTGAAATCAAGACAGATGACCAAGAGTTGTGTAAAGTGTTTGATCTGCAGACATGCACACGTACAAGTGGGCCAAGTGGTCAGTGCACCTTTACCAAAAGAGCGCATTAGCGAGGCCCAGCATTTGAAATTACTGGAGTTGACTTTGCAGGTCCAGTTTATGTGAAACCAGAAAACAAGAAGGCATACATAGCTTTATTCACATGCGCCGTAACCCAAGCTGTGGACTTAGAACTTGTTTCTGATTTGACCACTGACCACTTTTATTTAGCTCTACCAATGGAGACATCCCACTTGCCAGTGAGGGGTTGATTCTACGCATTCTTCTTGTGACGCAAGTTTCCATATATGGACCTACCCTGTCAAAGTGGACGTGGCCCATCGGGGTTTCCCAGAATAAAGGAACCATCGACGTGCAGCATGTGCGTGCACAAAGAGACTCCATACTTTCCTTGTGCAACTTAGAATTGTAAAGTAATAGGCAACAAAATGATAATCATGCTTCAAGGAAACTCTTCGCATTGGAATCTGTGTTTGGTGAGGGAGTAGAGGGTATTACTATGTTTAACACCCCGCCCCCCACTCGTCTTTGTCTGTTTCTCCATCCTTGACGACGTCCCACTGTTTTTGTCTGTTTATTTTTTACTTTGCTGTCTCTTCCAGCAAATCCTTCAGCCCTTACCTGCCTCGCCCCCACCTCTCCTTCCACACATCTTCATCAGCCCCCAGTGTTTCTATCTTCCATCTCTTGAATTGCAGGTCTATGCAGGTTGAGACGCGTGTTGTTTTGTCTCTCTTGGGTCTCTCACATTCCAGATATTATCACCTGGCTTCGGTTAGCTTAGCTGATAACCATCTAGACGGTGAAGTCAGTCACTTAGCAGACAGTGACGGACGTTGTCCTCCGTGTCAGGCAAGGTGCCCACACCATGGCCTTAACAAAATATCATCATCATGTTGGATGCTCATGTTGTGATCTTCTCAGATGACTTTGATCTCCTGTCTGTTACATTTGTTTTGCTTTGCAAAGTCACAATGAGAATGAATGTTGAATATTTAAATCTTAGCTTAATTTCCCTAATTGTTTCATATGTTGCCTCCCATTTCTTTTCTAATCACACCATCAGAGCTATGAATAATAATTTAATCAAGCATTAATGAATGTGAAAAATGTACTGGGAGCAGATTGGAATATTATGAGAATTGGAATAACGTAACTTCGGAAAGTCTCTGGTGAGCCTTGATGTGTAAATGAGTTAGACATTTTAGGTGTCTTGTTCAGAGAAATGTCCAATTTATGTGACGTGGCTTCATGAATATATGAAATAAAATTATTCATGGCTGACATTTCCTCTAGTTTCATTTTCAAGCTCTCTCTTTAGAACTATCGTTGTATCAGGTAACTCAAGGACAGTGTTCTCATTGTTTGTTTATTTCTGTGACTGCTTCTGTGCGTACCTATGTCTATCAATCCACCTCTAATCCAGCCTCGGGCTTCTGTCCCCTGCAGGCTCGATGTCAGCAACCTGACTTTGATGTCAAGCCACAATTTATTTGTCTGTCTCTGTGGACTCCCCTGCTGTCCACATAATGTCAGGCAATCAATAATAATGTGCCCTACCTATCCACCCCGCCTGTCCACTGCTTTAGTTATTCACCCCCTGGCCTGCGCTGTTCAAATCTCTGACCTGCCTTTGAAAAAAAACCTCTTGCCCATTCTTCCTACTTTTACTAATAATGCCTGTCTAGCTATGACAATAATATCTGTGCGTTCCGTGGTAACACACAGCCACCCCCCCCCCCCCCCCCCCCAAAAAAAGAAGAAACAGCATAGACAAACTACTACTCCTCTCCTTTTGTTTAAAGAAAAATAAATAGCCTGCTTCTTATGGAAACAGATCAGGAGAGGGAGGGATGAAGATAGATAAGCATATAAAAAGAGTGGATAGATCCGCTGTTTGTTCATGATTATGCTTAGTGCCCCCCCCTTCTCCGCTCCGCCTCTAACCACTGCTGTATTTCTGTGGAGGTGATAGAGAATGGGAGAAGACAGGTGTGCCATTATGGGACAGATTAGCAAGGAATGCTAGAAGGTTAACACAGCTGAGAGTTAGCTAACTCCAATGCATATTTGTGTGCGCCTGCAAGCTCATATTCCCTTGGGTTTAGGTTCAAATATGTGCACACAATACGTGATCTGCATGCCACTTATGATATGTGTGCTTGCTCTGTCCATATGCTGACTGATATTGAAATATGCTCACTGTGTGTGTGTGTGGGTGTGTGTGTGTGTGTGTGTGTGGTGTGTGTGTGTGTGTGGTGGTTGTGTGTGTGTGTGTGTGTGTGTGTGGTGTGTGTGTGTGTGTGTGTGTGTGTGTGGGTTGTGTGTGTGGTGGTGGCGTGTGTGCAACTTTCTTCCATCTCCTTGCTACCCATTTATGGACGAGAGGTAGCCCCTCACTATCTCCTCGTCTCCAGCTTATCTCCCGGCGTCTTGAAGTGTTGATGAGAAAATGAAAACTCTTGTGAGAATGCATTTCTCTCTCTCTCTCCCCCCACACCCCCCCCCCCCCCCCCCCCATGTAAAATATGCATCTCACATGCAACAAAATTACCATGAGACACAAGCGATAATGCATTGTGACATGGGAAATGATGTAGGGTGCTAGGGTGTTTTAAACTGTTCACCACATGGTGTTGTATCTTTCTATAATGAGATATCTGCATGAGAAAACTGTTGCCATCAGGTTTTGAGACAGAAAGATATTTTAGGAAGCTGTCTGCATGCAAATGAGTGTGTAGCGACTGTATATCTATAAATATATTAGCAGTGTGTGCACACTGGTGTGTATATTTCTGTGAACTTTCCTTACAGCTAGCATCTCACATTGTGGTTGTTTGTGGGTCTCTCCAGTACCCAGCCTCTCAGCCAGTCTTGCACCAGCCAGCCAGCCATGTGGTCCCTCTCCACTCTAATTAAGCTCACTGTGGTTCCAAACTCTAACCAGAAAAATACAACCTCAGTGCCAGACACTGTGTCAGCTGCTGCCAAGACCTGTACATTGGTGTGTGTGTGTGTCAGAGAGAGAGAGAGAGAGAAATTGAGAAGGCTCACAACCATATTTACCTCTCATTTTACCCTGTCAAGACAGGTAGCAGGGGAAAAAACAAAGAAAAATGTGGAAGAGGAGACAACAGTACATCTACAGTAGACGGTATATTCAAGTGTTTGCCTGATTGACGGAAATAGGGAATTTAGTGGATTTACAAATCAAGAAGAAGAAAGAGAGGAATGCAGGAGAATAGTAATTAACGCTGAATTATTCTATCTGTGAGGGATCAGGGGGATTAATAGGGGCTTTGGTTTGGATTCTGCGCCTTTCTTTTTGTTTTAGCATGTGAGTCTGATTCCTGTGAAGACGTGTGTGTGTGTGTGTGTGTGTGTGTGTGTGTGTGTGTGTGTGTGTGT
>NC_045738.1:12881560-12884415 GCF_008692095.1 Etheostoma spectabile | reverse complement strand
TGTGTGTGTGTGTGTGTGTGTGTGTGTGTGTGTGTGTGTGTGTGTGTGTGAACCGCATTTGTCTTGCTGTACTCCAGAAGGCTCCATGTGTCTGTGCCAGTGGGCTTGTGACCGTATCTGCCAGCCAGCCAGAGATTTTGTGTGTATTGATGTGTGACTTTGTACCCCCCACTTACTGAAGTTCATCCAAGCATTATAAGTTAATCCGCCATAATAGGCAAAAAGACAGAAAATGGGGGAGAGTGGTAGGGTTGGAGGAGTAGGCTCGGGGGTGGGAGGTGGGGCATCAAAAGGTAGTGTGTATGTGTGTCTGTGTGTGTGTGTGTGTTTGTGCTTGCACGCTGTGTGTGAGGTATGACTACAGATTTAGGGCTAGACAGACCGTTCTAAATCTCCGGCTTATAAACTGTTTTGGGACAGGGAGTGTTGATAGCCAAAGCAGGCAGACAGCTCATGTCGTTCAGATGAAATCATGGCTTTGACCGCCTCACCATCGCAACTATAAATCTACCCAAATACGATAAGAAAACACTGATTTAAGAGGATGACAAGGTGCACATTTTTTAAACTAATAAATCATTGTTGGAGTATGATGAGGGGAGAAAGATATGGTCAATCTAGTGGTTAAACTGACACATGGAGGTCAATGGTGGCAATGAATAAGCACAAGTGATGGAATGAGCAAAAAGAAACACGTGGTGAGCCTTTTGTTTGTGGATAATAAAAGTCATATAGTCCTGGCACACAATGAATGAGTTCACCTTTCAGCTGGGGTATCTCGTATCTCTCAACCTCCCACTGACTGTTGTTACTGTCAACACTGTATATAACTGTTTGTCCAAGATTAGGGGTTAGGGGGGAGGTAAAGAAGGGAGAGGAATAAGGCCGGAGGGCAGGTGCAGGGTAATTTTGTGATGGTGGAGGTAGGTTTAATCCAGCCTGTCAGGAGGCAGTGACCCATACTGTACATACACTCTGTCTCTCTTTTTCTTGATAACTCCCTGTCCTGTATCTTTTAGGTGTGCCATTTCTTTTGGTTTTGTTTTTCAATGCGGCTCTGCTTTAATTCATGATTGCCAAGGCTACCGTCAACATGCACGCAAATACGTTTTTAAGAACACACACACAAAGAGACACGCTCTTTTTCAAGCTTATTTCCACACTCTTTTTCCCTATCTCTGTGCAGTGTGTTCACCCCTTCCTCTCTATCCCCCTATCTGTCCCTCACACACAGGCTTTACCAGCCTGCTGAGCATGGCCTGGTTTTTAAAAAATGGAGCAATGGATGGATAAGAAAACGGCAAAAGGCATGAGGGATGCAGAGAAAGGAAAGAATGGAGGAACAAATCAACGCGTACTCCAGTGGCCTGTTATCTCATTACTGCGATACCGGCTTGTCACACTCGGCTGACTGGCCCCCTAAGGAGCACCCTCGCCCCATTATAAGACCCCCTTTATTCAGCAAGTGCTCTCGTATTTCAGCTTGGGCACAAAGAAGGGCAATTCTCTCTGGTTTTTGAGCTGTCCACACCAGATTTGTGTATCCTAGCTCAGCCAAGGCACACAGTCGAACATACAACAGGGTCAAGGCCACATATACAGAAGCCTTGTCAGTTGCTAGTTATGAAATGATGCTTGCGGATAATGGAGGCTAATAGGGAGAGTGGCTATCCATTTGTTCCACCATTTTCTGCCTATTCCAGCCTAGCCTAGTCCCATGTGAGTATTACAAGAGGGCTTCAAGAGGGAACTGCCGTCAGCTGAAGTAGTAGAAATGGTGTTCCTCTCTCTGGCTTCTCTCCCTCTCCTGACAAAATGAAGGCTCATTAGAGGTGAAGGGAGGGCTGTTTCTAAATGAGATGGGCAGAGTGCTACTCCTGCACAGAGAGAGAGAAAGAGAGCAAGAATGAGAGACACATCAGAGAGAGAGAATGCTGACACAATACAGTATTTGGAGCAAAAAAGAGGGATGAAACTATATATAAAAGTAAGCAGGCTAAGTTTGGAGATGCCAATTTCATGTGAAAATGACCATCCATGCTAACATTTTTGGGTCTTCGTAAAAACCTCTGTCCACACTAAAACTGCTACATCTCCTCCTTTTTCAATCAGCTCCTTTTTCAATAACTGTCTACTTATTTCATGTTTTAATACAGCCAAATTAGTAATTTGGTTCATAAAACATATACCTGATAACCATGATCACAGTCATTTGACAAAGTGAACATAAATACAGCGTAACCTTTATCAATGTCGTTCGCAGTATTGACGTATAAAATCATCCACTGCAGCAATTTTTAAAAGCTCTTTGAGTGTGAATCTTTTGAATCTTTTGATTTGAATGTAAAAAAGAGCAGTTTCCTGTGGACAAAAAATAAATAAAACCATCTATCGATATAGTAATTTAACGTCAAGTATCTAAGTAATTTTTAGGAAGAAGATCAGGCAGCAAACTACAGTGGCACCCTGGTGTTATTTACCAATAGTCCCTCTTTTCCCTCGCTTTGTTTACCTCAGCTTGTGCTGTGTGTGTATAACCTGTGCACCCAGGAACAGGCCTTCTGTCAGGCCAACAAAACACCTGGGTGCCACAATTCAGCATGAGATGAACACTGTGGCAGTGGGAGGCTGCGCGTTTGAGGAATTGAGCTGTTGAGATATGAAGGGCAGGCAGGTGTGTTTGTTTGTGTGTTTTGCGCTCTTTATGAATGTAGCAGTAATCATACTGTGAATAGGCTACTGTAAATAGAACTTGAGACATTCACCCCTAGACTCATCAGTATTAAAATACACTCGGGTTGGCAGGATAGCTTGGTTCAGCCTTTACTGTGTGTGTGTGTGTGTGTGTGTGTGGG
>NC_045738.1:12879407-12881550 GCF_008692095.1 Etheostoma spectabile | reverse complement strand
GGGGGTAGTAGTAAAGTTCCAGAGCAGTAATTTGAGACCCGCTGAGAGACATGTTTGCCTGCTTTTACCCTTTCCTTACCTTGCTACTTTATGTACTTTTTGTGTCTCGGTCTGTTTTTTTACTTGATCAAACACACCGTGAATTATTGTATTCTTAAAGACACACACACACACACACACACACACACACACACACATACACGCAAACACTGTAATGGACACACTCCAGTGGGTTGTTTATTACAGTAAATTGGGCATTAGAGCTACCATACGCTGAGTATTTATCTGCACAATATGCTAGGAAATGACTTGCAGAATGAATTGATTTAAGGATAGAGGGAGTGGGGAAGCGAGAGAGACTGCGGAAGCTGCAACACTTTGCCCTAACCCTTTTAGTGAGATTAGCTGTAGTCCTAATGTCTCTCCCCTTATTTATACTCTGAGTCAGCCTTTCTTCTCGCCCTCTCGCTGACAAATCCATCATGACTGTAAAAGAAAGTGTCTATAACTCTTCATTTTGAAAATTGAAAACCATTACAGTAACAAACAGCAGCAAAATGAGAGTAGTACAGTCAGTCCTGCAACAGCAGTGACCCTGTTAATGCACAGCTTTGCCACTAATCCAAAACAATCTGGAGCCACATGAGTTTAATATAAACAAAGGGGAAGGACTGGGAATCCCTCCTTGGAACAGAAAACTTCCTTGGATAGACTTATTTTGACATAACATCCCTTAACACACTGAAAAGTCATGGAGAACAATAATTTTTTTTTAAATCACTGCCACTGCTCTGTAAAATGGAGTAACAAACACTGAAGTACACAACCTACAATTCTTGACAATTGCAAAATGTGGACTATCCTCTTTGAAGATATAGTGAAATGATAGATACGCATCCACAGGCTTTTGATAAAGCACAGAATGATACACACACTTGACAAATCTTCAGCACAGTGTATGTTTTATTTTCAGTAAAAAAGTTACACTTGTGTATAATTTGTTATGCAATGACAGCAACACATTAATATCCATTGCAAATGTAATCAGTCACACCAAAACTTAAACAAGCTACTAGCACAACACCATAACAGTTTCATATTTTATTCTGTTGCTCAGGTGGCACTTGGTCAATTCTGGGAAAATGCCACTAATGATGTCATCAGGGATACCTCGTCCTGGTGTTGGAGACTACAAATACGGAAAACCTGAGTGTATAGAGTTTGAAAGACTTTGGTGTCTCTTTAAAAAAATACAGCAGTGTAGCAGTGAGGCCCAACACTCCCAGTTTGCCCTACCTCAGTTGTCAATCCCTCATTCTCCATCTATCCACCCATCATCTTTTGATGGCTGTCCCTTTTCTTATTGGGGTCCTGAGAGGAATTTAAAAATCTTTACTGCCTCGCTCATCACTAAAGGCACCTCATTAGGATATCCCATTATGAACGCCAGTGACATTAGCAGCAACATATGCAAGCAGATTGCCTCTGCCAAACATTGCATATCATTCTGGCCCATTTAAGCGAGTCATTTACCTTGATAAATAGGTAGAGGCAGAGGGGAATTGAGAAGACACGCAAGGGACCCTCTCCTTCCCTCACTTCATCTTTCTCCTTGCTCCAATTTTACCTCTTGCATCTGTGTGCAAGTTTCCTTTCCCTGGTTTGATGCTCGTGCCTGCATTTGCATCAGTATCCTCTTGTGTCTGCTTCTTCACTTTTGTGAGACCCTCTAGCCTTCTCAACTCATCCAAACTTTGCACCACACTGCTTAACACTTTCCCGGTCCAACTCTTTTTTTCAATTCTTTTTTTTTCTTCCTGCCTCTCCCTCCATTCCTGCCTCCTCTCGGTTTATTTTGTGGTTTGTATTTCACCAGGGGCTGTGGTTCAAGGAAGGAGGGAATAGCGAGAAAGACTGGGAGAGAGGGGGGAGAAAAGGACAGGGTGTGTTAATTGGAGTGCCTGCGGCGAAAGGGGTAGAAGGAAGAAGGAGAAGAGGGAAGAGGAGGCCCAGATTTAGGGGCCCTGAAACATTAAATATTAACACCTTTTCTCATCTCTGCCCCTTAAGTGACATCAACTGATTAGGTTCTCTCTCTCAGTCCATCAGGACACACACACACACACACACACACACACACACA
>NC_045738.1:12875439-12876691 GCF_008692095.1 Etheostoma spectabile | reverse complement strand
ACGAGACTTTAAGCTTTCAAATGGTGTGCACCGTGTTCCAATGTGTATGATTGGAGAAAATAACTCTGCTTCAGTGGAGAAAACGTTCCGTCCATGGGACGGTGTCTCTAAAGAGGTCCATTTTCATTCTGTATTGATGTTAAAGAAGTCTCTCGTTAGCATCTTGTAGGCTACTTGTTGCAAAATGACACATGCACGACTCAAACCTGCACTCAACTTACATCGGGTAGTGACACTGAGGATGATTCTCTGATTGCTGTTATTGGTACTTCAGAGTTCTCCCATTCATGTGTTATTGAGCAAAAAATATATATTTTAGGGGGATTTTTGTGAAATGACAGTAGGAGTTGATCAAAACTTGCAATAGTTATTTTTAACTTAAAATTTTCTTTGGTGACGATGGAATAACACAGCGACAGAAATACAGTCACTCTATCGGTCAAATAAAAGAAAATACAAGGCATTGTCTAGGGAAGAGTTCATCACGTATTCTGATGAACTACTATGAAGGCACTTTGGAAAGTGTCCCGCCTCATGGAACATCATAACACACAATAGCAATCACAAAAGATTCATACAGAGAGCAAACAGCAGTCGCTGTGAATACACACGCACCCACGTCTGTGATAAAGGTCGGCCACAAATCAATTATGATTATTTGTGCTGGTTTATGAAGAATAAACTCATTTCTGAATAATTTTCTGTGCTGAATCCGGTCATGGGGATTTGCATTGTTTAGGATATTTTGAAAACACTAGCCGATGTATGTGCACAAGCACCACATGTACTGTACAGGGTCAGGCTTTTGCTGGTTTTCACTGTATGTGTTTTTATTTTTTGTCTCCTTGGTTGCTAAAAGTTTTACTTCTACAAACTATTGAGTCTATGTGTTCTTGCCAGGGAAATGTCCTCTCTCTCTCTCTCTCTCCCTGTCTATCATCTCTGTGGCTCTGTGTGTCTTACTGTGCCTGTCTCTCTCCGTCTCTCCCTTGCCCTCTGCATGTGGCATTCATTGTTGTTGAGTGTGTGTGTGTGTGGTGGTGGAGGGTGTTTTGCAGCAGCTGCTCCTGCGCTGCACCTGTTCTTGTTTCATCAGTCAGGCGTTGACGGACTCCAGGCCTTACATGGACCCACCCTGACACTGGCAGTGGGTCCCCCCCTTACATGGACCCCCCCCACCACACACACACACACAGACACACACACACACACACAGATATATATATAATATATATATATATATATATATATA
>NC_045738.1:12864754-12875429 GCF_008692095.1 Etheostoma spectabile | reverse complement strand
TATATATATATATATATATATATATATATATATTCACAAATGGCAACAACATGCAGCATTAGCAAACATTGCCTTCCTCCAAATGAGCCTCCACTAAAGATCCTGGTTCTGTTTATTTTTCCGCCTCACAGCTGACCCTCTTGAGTACATTTCCCAGATGGGTTTGAGTTTGTCCTCTAAAGTGAAACTCAGTAAACAATCTGCATTTCCTGAGGAGTGTTCCCATCTTGCACAGCAGGCAGACTAATGACAGCGCTGAGCGAATGTGAAAGGCCTTAAACTCACAATTTTGGTGGGATCCCATCTATAGCATTAACAGGCCAATATCAGTGTGAGAGGGCTGAGGGCACCCTGCCACGCCCCTTTACCACAACCGTACTCGCATACACAGAGTCGCATGCTCATGATGATGATGAGAGTCAGTCAGACTGTGCCTGTGGTGGTGATAGTAACCATAACAACATGTGGTATGAGTGAAGCCCCATTTATACTTGTGGGAATGTTTTTATAGCTCAGCAATTCATTTCACTCATTGGCAACACCACAGCTACACTAGAGGGATGTATCAAGTTGTGTGGTGCTTTTACGTAGCCCAAAGTAACTGTTTACATTCTTTCACTTAATTTGTGATAGAGAGTGAGACTCCTGGTGAACTTTGCAGTTGAGATTGCTTCATTAGATCAAAAAATATGTCTCCAGTTAATGAAAATGTGAAGATGACTTCCTTGGTGGTTTCTTCATTATCAACAGTCACATTCAATGTGCCACCTGAAATCAAGTAGAGCTGAAATGACTAGTTGATAACAAAACAGTAAACCTGCAACTATTTTTGATAATATAACAAACTTACATAGGTCTAGTTTTTCAATTGTGAGGATTTGCTTTGTTTTATATTATTATATTGTCTCTATATGATATGTTTAGGGTTTAGAGCGTTGGTCAGACAGAACAATGATGAAGATGGAATCACCATGGACCTTTAAGAAATTGTGAGGATGTGTGGAATGTTTTTACTATTGATTTATTAATTGAGAAAATAATCTTAAGATTGAGAGTCAATGGGAAGAAAAACATGAGTTGCACCTCAATATTAGTTGTCGTTGTAGCCCTGATGTGTTGTAACATTTTTGAGGAGGTGCATGTGAGCCTGAGTCTGTAGCCTATATGTATATTTATAATTAAGTATAAAGAGAAATCAACTTAAACACACTGGAAGAGGTGCTGATCAGTGGAAAGTGATGAATAGAAATGAGAAAGATATTGTCATGTGTTGTTTTTTTATGACTGCTTGCCGAAAGTGACTCAGCCCTTGTGACATTGAGGCTGAAGGTGTCTTCTGCTGCAGGATGCTGTTTGCTTTGCCAACAGTCAAACACACTAATCCTGTTAGAGACCAAGGATGTTTAGGACCGCACACACATAAACACACACACACATGTACACACACACACACACGCACACACACACACACACACCTTCTTACATTCCTCGTCTTTTGAGTACCACGTTGCACTGTTCTTTTCAGCATTTCACTCACCTCATAAATCTTCTGTACACTCCTATTCCCAGTGTTGGCTCTAGTGCATATCTTTATGCTCTATCTCTGTGATGCATGCTGACTTTAATCTAACACATTTCCCTCGCACCCCTAGCACCATTATCCAGGTGTATACAGTAGACTTAAATAAAGGCTGAGTTGCCCAGAAGATCCATTACTGTTTGGTAGAGAGGTATTTGGGTTAGCAGAGGGACAAGCAGTTACTATCAATGAAAGGAGGTCCATGGTGGCTTCCTAAATAGACTCTAGTTGGGCGACAGTCATGTAGGTACAGTACACAGGACTAAGGACACACACACACATACACACACACACAGAGTTTTCATTCTCTCACTCTGCCTTCCACCCCATTTTCTTAATTTCTTTGTGCCCTTCTTACATCTCGCCTTTTTCCTTTTCTTTCTCCTTTCTCTTTCCGTCTTTCAAACACACACATGCACTGACGAGACACACAAGTGAGTTAGTGCACTGGGTATTAAAGAATGCTCTTTGAGAATGAGGATAAAAAGAAAGAGAGTCAGAGAGAGGGAGAGGCTCCTGGTTTGATGTCCAGAATATGACAGTAGGTGAGGGGAGAGGAAAAGAGGACAGTAGAAAGGGTCCAGCTGTTTTTTTTATAATGAGTGGGGGCGCCCGCCTTGTGTGTGTTGTGTGTGTTTGAAAGAGAGTGAGGGTGAAAGAGAAAATGGCTGAAAGAGACAAACACAGAGAAAGTATTAAAGATGGTTTCACATTAAGTTTTCAGTAGATATGGGACTGACACGACTCTCTGGGTCTGCTCCACGCTGCCTTGACTGCAGACTTGGATCTTTTTTTTCTACACACGCTGTACTTAACCCTAGCTTTTTGGGATGGTTTGGTTGCTCATAAATATTGCATGCATTATAGATACAGTATACTGTAAGAGTGTATGTGTGTGTATCTGTAAACAGGTCACAGTCTGACCGTCTCGTTCCCATCTGTCTTTCTACCCGGTCACGCACCCCATCACACACCACCTCACACACACTTTTCCTCTCTTTGACTAAATCCGATTATCTGGCCTGCGTCAGTTAACGAGACCCCCATGTAGCTAGTCGCCCCCCTCCAACAGCCCCCTCTCTTTATTTCTTTCTTTCTCTCCCTCCTTCAGCCAGCACACACACACACACACACACACACAGCCAACATACACACACACATACTCTGGTCTAGGCTCAGCTTGGACAGAGGACTCCCTTTATTATGCTTTAATTGTCCGTCTCTGTATCTCCATCTGCCTCGTGTGTAAAACACAGAGCAGCAGGCTGACTGATCATTCTGGACCAAAACATATTGTGAATGACACCACAAGATGTGTGGTAAGTAGAAAAGGGTGAGACAGATAATAAAATCAAATACGAGACATGGAGGGGGAGAGGAAGAGGTTGGCAGAGTAAGAAAGATGTGGTACAGATGGACTCTGTTAAAATACATTTTTATCAGATATCATTGCTTTAACTGCATCTCAGTAGCTCTGTTTACATGCATCTAGTAACCCAGCAACTGGGCACACTACAAAAAGTAAGCGTAAAGTAGACATCAAAGCCTTCCAAACATCCTCACTAGCTCGTTTGTTCTGTGCTATATGCAAACACTTTCCGCATAGACTTGTAGGTAACTCATATTATCCCATAAAAGACCAATATAAGGCTTCTAGCTGCGCTAAAAGAGAGGATTCAGCTATTTACTTATATTATAGACATTATAGCTGGCAGATTTGTGTCTGAGACTGAAAAAAGACGAACACAGTTACTGTGTTTTCATACTTTCACTTGCGCAGCTAAAAAATTGTACTCAGCAGATGAAAAGATGATTGCTCATGTAAAATACAATGGTTTCACGTTGAGTAAATGATTCAGTTTTTCAACTGAGGGAAAACTAGATTTCTCACAAACATTGTCATACCTTAAACTGGAGATTTGTGTTAACATGTGTTTTTTTTTTCAAAAAAACAAAATACTTTAGTAACCAAGTTAAGATTTGGGCTGTCTGTGCATGTGCCAGTAAGTCACTTGATTTAATGTGGTATGTGTGCGATTGTGTATTTTTCCCATGCACCACTTAACAGTGACTCTTAAATCCTGAGTCCTTGCCTAAAAGTGCAGCTCTTGGTTTACTCACACATTCTTGTTCGTTTGCTTGTCTGGCTCACTTGCTGTTTGTGTTGGCACAGACACAGAGGAGGATTTCCTTCTGGGTGACATCCCTCTTACAGACTCAAAACATGAGACTCGGTTTGTAAAACTAATGTTTCACTTGAGAGCTACTGAGCCAATACAACACAATATTTAGAGAGAGGGACCGAGGGAGACTGGACAGGGGGGAAGATTAAAAAGAAAGAAAATGAGATGCCGGCTAAAAATAGCGGCAAAGGAAGTGAAAAAGTAAATCAAGAAGTGAAAGAATACATCCGTGGAGAGACATGAGATCTTCTCATCAAGTGTCAGCGCCTGACTGACCCTTGACCTCGGTGTGGTTTGCGGGTCATAGTGAATCCCAGAACTGACCCCGGTGGAATGTGTCTCACTAACACTCGTAGAAGCACAGTGTGTATTTTTGACAGCTCTCCCTATTATTTCCTCTTTACCTTCTTTCCCTTCCATCCATGCTTCGCTCTCTTTCTTTCTCACAGTAAAGCGATAACAAGGTGGCCATCCCTTAGCCCCTCTCATCTTGCTTTAGAAATTTTGAGCAAACACTCTTTCATCTTCCCTGTCTGCATTTTTCTGCCCTGCTTTTAAAACAAGCCCATCAAACAACTATGATTCCCAGAGGTCCATCCTCCCCACTCCTGGCAAGTTTCTCACAACTTGTAAATTATTTAAGTGCAGATTTTGTAGTCCAGAAATTGATGACATGATTAATTTATGTAATCATACAGAGTGTGGGGCTGGGTTGTTCATTAGCAACACGTATGAATATTAATTTGTGTAGATGTCTGGCTTTTGAATCATACTTAATGTTTGCAGCACAGGATGATTTTTGTAAATGTTGAGTAGTTGTTTACTGTTGCGTCCCTGACGCATCCATTATTTACTGTATACATGTTTCTAGTTGTAGTTTATTTCAATGACATTTTTCACATACTCCTGCCTCCTTGCCTGGGAAACCCCTGACGAACTTCCTGCAAATTTGAGATTTGCTCTGCAAGCACGTGTGGCCAAGAGCGCATTCAAGCCCATTTCCAATTTTTCCAAATCGAGGCACCAATCACAACCGTTGAGGCGGGCTTTACACTATGACGATAGCGCAGTGATGTTGAAGCATCTTCTTCATCACTCTGATTGGTTTTAGGTCTATCCAATTGCGCCAAGAGGCATTTGAGCCGCGTCCGCTGGAGACGCGCCATTGGAAAGACCCACTCTCAGTTACAACTGAGAAGGGTCTGCTGTCAACAGGGCTAAAGTCCACATCAAGTTGCGTAGACTATCAGGTCAAGTCAAGGAAACTTTCCAACACACCATACAAGCAATGTAGAAATCACTAAACACAGGTAGACACTGGAGCCTAACATTCAACAAGTAAATAGATAAATAAAACAATTAAACTACACTACCATAATTTGTTTAAAAGGCTGATAGCTAAATGATGCATACAAGGCTATGAATTATGCCTTCTGCATCATGATAACTTACTTCATTGATTTGTTAGTCAAGACTGCTAAATTGATTTGGCAGTTTAACCCCACTCACTTAAACAACACTCCACTGCCTTCACGTGTTACTGTACCTCATGAGTGATGGCACCGTGTGTGCTGCAGTGACTTCATTAACAGAAATGAAGCTCCTTCCCTAGCTCTCCATCCTTCCCCTCCCTCTTTTCCCTGCCTCTCCCCTGAGTATTTCTCCAAAGCTAGATTGTACTGAGACACAGAGTCATAGTGTTCCCTATTCCCACTGGAACTAGTTTGGTGCCCTAGCTGCTACTCTCTCCCATTCATATCTGGGACACTTTGTGCATCCTAATGCCTTTATTGAATAGAGAACACTGACAGTGACAAGGGCCTTCTGGTTTCCCTCGGGGTCCCTCAACAGTTTTTACTGCTGCGCGTGCACCTTTGAGGGAATACTGATACGTATAACTTGCCATCCTTGAGTGAACAGCAGTGAACGTCTGCTGTTATCTGTTTGGATTTACAGCGGTTATAAGAGATTCCATTGGCGACCCAAAGTCATGGTAAAAAAACATGCAAAAAAATCCATAAAAACCTCTCGAGCCACTCCTGTAACACTATCCACTTCTTTTTCATTGATCTATATGTTTACTATGTCCAAACACCAGTTGTAGTGATTGTGGTTTTATTATTTCCTCCTGTCCCACTTCCAGATGCAATATACAGTACTGAACTACTGAGGTGTTTGTTTCTTTTCCAGTTACTGGATATGTATTTGAACATTACCAATATGCCAATACCAATCATGCCATACTTTTCGTATACCAGCCTGTCCTGTCTGCAACATGTTAACACATCACTACCAGTCCTTTTGGCTTCCCATGCTTAAGTCTCTTTTTAATCGTAATCTCCCTGTCTGACTCTGTGTGTTTTTCTCTGCAGTTTGTAGTGGCGCTGTGACCGTGAAGGTGACTTCTAAAGTGGAGGTGTTGAAAGGAGATACTGCCAAACTGCCCTGCACATATACCGTCTCTCCACCATCAAGCAACACTGTTGTCGAGTGGTACATTGTAAGTCATTTCCACTTAAAAATGTTCTTTGTTCAGATATTTTTGGACCGAAAAAAAGCATTTTTTGTATTTTTTGCATCTTTTTAATTCCTCCTCATGTTTTCTCCACCCTCTTTCTATATCTCCTTCTTTCCTTTCATACCTGCAGGAGGAGCAGGGAACCAGGAAGCGTGTGGCTTTTACCCAGGGTGGTCAGGGAAAAAGCGATGATGGCACCCTTCTGTCTGGGCGGGTCACTATCGGACAGGACTTTACCTTGACCATATCCTCGGTTCAACCCTCCGACGAGCTCGTCTTCTACTGCCAGGTCACCGCTGGCCCGGCCGGGGTTGGAGATGCCGCCACGATGCTCAAAGTCTTCTGTGAGTCGGCCAGTGCCCTTCTGCCTTTTAAATGACATCAATGTGACCTTTTTTTAAAAGTGGACACCCCCCCCCCCCATCACTTGCCCATCAGTTGACTTGTTTTGTTACCGTCCCTGGGTTTATGGCTTTAATCCAATCTGTGTGTGTGTGTCCATGCATACTTTCACTTGGAAGTGGCTTAATTGTACCTAATGCATGTAATGCATTTTGCTGATTACATTTCACACATTCTCTTAGTTACTCCATTCAAAACCTCCTTATATAAGCTCTATATTGTATTGTATAAAGTAGAATTTGTCACAATGGTCTACATGTGTAAAGTTTAAAGCACACTTCAGCTATTATTTTTTCATCATGTGGAAGACTTTGGAAAAATTTTCAATGCCTGGGGTCACCACTTTCCTTTGATAAGTTGCCCAGAGGTCAATTAACCAAAATCTAATCACTCTTGACATAATTGATGAATAGTTCAATCCCACCTGTCATGTCTCATATATGTCACCTTAATAAGGCACAGATTTATCACCAAGGCGCTAAAGTCTAACCCCTGCTGCAGTGCACTGTGTCCTTCCTCCTCCCACAGCAACCCCTGAGCAGACATCAATCATACTTTTAGCATTTAGTTGCCTAAATGAATGCCATTCATTTACATTTTGGATTGGACTGATAAATTACTCTAAGAGTTGTGTTGGTAGAAGAGCAAAACAATCCTTTCTTTAGTCAAGCTCCCACTTGAAAAATAGATTACAAGTTAACCATTAACATGTAGGCTATGCACTCAGAAGCTCTGAGGTTTAAAGCAATCTCATAAAATAAGCTATTAATTGTGAATGGGCCAGTCAGTGGTTGACAATACCTCAATGCAGTGCTATTCGACAAAAGCCTTTTTAGATGTACTTAATGCCCACAGAAACAGCCGGGTTCACAACCCAGCCATTACTCTTTGTCCACATTTGACCACTTGACTCAATGGGGGATGAGTTAAAGTGTGTCTGTCCTGCCTTAACTTAATAGGACTGAGTTATGAGGTCTCCTGAAGGTTAAGATTTAGCAGTGAAAGCCTGTTTTTTCTCTCTCGGGTTGAAGATAAACAATATGTCTCTAATAGCCAGAAACACACTATTAGAGATTAAAAATAACACTACCTGTACGTCTCTGTGAGTCTTAACTCTCTTAACATTAAAATTACTTGAGGTACGCTAAAAACAATTATTTGGCTGAATGTAAAAGGTTGCAAAAGAAAGTTTTAGCATTTTTTTATAATTACTGTGCATACAATATGGCTGTTTGCTTTGCACAGTATGCAGTAAAAGAATGGCTATAGAAATGCTTCAGCAGTTTTGGGAGCAATGTAACAAAAAAGAGTAAACGCAAAGAATCGAGTGAGTGAGTGAGACAGAGAGAGGAATACTCATCTACTGTTTATTTTTTATGAGCAGTCAGCAGCTGCAGGCAGTGATAAGATGACCTTGCATTTGAACAAGTGAGCTCGGGAATAAAACAGAGAAACAAGTAGGGACACCCACATGTGTGGTAGTGTGTGTGTGTGTGGGTGCATATGTGTATGTGTGTGAGCCAGGGAGAGGGGGAGTGTGTTTTTTGTTTTTTGACCCTTATCAGCTCGTGTGAACCAGGTCACACTGGAATAATGTGAAGCAGGATATTTACTGCTCAACTTAATTAACAAAGTTATCAGCAGGCATGTGGGCTGGATTGCATATATAGAAGTGGAGTTTGTGTCTTTGTGTCTATGTAAAAGGTTTTTCTTCCAGTGAATCATAATATTGATTTCAAACTTTCCTTTTCTTCTGTCTCAGTTGCTCCAGAGAAGCCAGAACTCACCAAGCCGTCAAGTCAGGCTATTACGGCGGGGGAGACTACCAGCTCTGAGGTATGTGTGCAATAGAATTGTATGCATCCTGTGTGTGAGTTTCTCATTTCATATGAACACTGAAAGAGTCGACTTTCTTTTTGTCCCTACCTGCATTTGTTCATGTGTATCAGATTGGGACCTGTGTGACGTCAAATGGACATCCCCAGCCAAGAATTATCTGGTTTAAAGATGACCAGCCCCTACCTGAGGTCAAGGACAGGAAAGAGAGTAAGTGCCATCAGGCTGTTTGTTAGAATTTCATGAACAAATATGTGGTCTAATATCACATGCAGTGCAAAGCTTGGAGGATGATCTGTGTGCTTCGTTGGCTCTTTACTGTCAGAGACCTACATGATTCCCTCGGTGGTGAAGGAGTCCTCCGGTCTCTCTACCGTCAAGAGCACATTATACATGCAGCCCACCAAGGCAGACAAGGACTCTGTGTTCAAGTGCACCGTGGAGTACAGCATGCCAGGAGACCAGATCAAACAGAAGATGTCCGACACCATCACCATCAACCTCAACTGTGAGTGGGAAGGAAGGACAAAGCTTTAATTAGTGAGCTTCACAGGTACTCCGAACAGAGCCAGGCTAGCCATATCCCCTGTTTCCAGTATTTATGCTAAGTTAAGCAATCCCACTGCTGGCTGTAGCCTTATATTTGCTGGACAGACATGAGTGGTATCGATCCTCTCATCTCTTAGCAAGAAACTGAATAAATGTATTTCCCAAAATGTCAAACTATTGCTTTGAATGTCAACGATTGTCCCGACCACTTTAGCACCTCCAAACTCTTTTTTTTTTTTTTTAGCAATGTGAGTTAGCGTGTGGTTATCAAGGGACTGTTTCTTATCAGACTAGACAAATTGAGGAGAAAAAGGGACACATCATTAAAAAGAAAATAATAAAAGACTCCAGACTTTTTTGCTATTGTGTGCTATTTGCTCTGTTATTTTTCTGTAAGTCCATGAGCTATGATTGTGCTAGTAAACACATACGATATTTGCACAATATGGTTTATGTCATGCCATGAAAAATGTGTTGGGGCAGATAGGAATGTCATTTGTTTTGCAGTTTTTTTTAATCAAAAAACCAAAGCATTGGATGAATTGAAATTTTTACTTGATATAAAAAGTCAGGCGATTACAAACAATTGATTCTGAGGGGGGTATGAATGTCAAGACATTTCACTGAAAGCCCAAAATGTCAACCTCCTGGTGGCGCTAGAGGAAAAAGTCAGGGAGTCACTAAAAAGCCATTAGGATTTATCCTCTGGGGACCATAACGGTCTGTACACAATTTGATGGTTAATTATCTGATAGTTGGTGAGATATTTTAGTCTGGACCCATGTGGTGAACCGACTCACATTCATAAGGAGCCAAAAAAAGGCTAAAGATAATAAATATTTATTTATGCATTATCTGTAAGCTGCTCTCTGTCCTCTATGTCCATCGTCATGTTACTTTTCATTTTAAGAAAAACTCATGCCCTTCGACATTAAATATTGTCAACAAACAGCTATTAGTATTATCTTTATTGGTTGCATAGCTTTAATCCTGCTAAGCACTGTACTGGCATTTGATGTTCACGAAAAGAAGAATGATGAGGCAAGGAAAGGAGGAAGTACTGACAGTAAAGTAATTGATGACATACTGTATAGCAGTGTAAATGTATCCAAAGGAGGAATTTTCACCTGTTCCATGTCTGTTCTTGTCCATCTAGATCCATCTGAGAAAGCAACCTTTTCTCTACTCAACACTAGTCCAGTCAAAGAAGGCGATACTGTTACCATGAAGTGTGAGACTGATGGAAACCCTCAGCCCGAGTTTGACTTCACCAAAGATGTACGTGTCAGTTTGTTTGAGAGAGTTTTTTCTGCTTGTGCTATATGTATCCCAACTTTTTTGTACAAGTTTGATTATCTTTGTTACTCTCTCACTCAGTCAGTACTCGTGTTTCTCTCTCTGCCAATCCCTGCCCTTCTACTTTCAGGGAAAAGCCACCAGTGGTCAGGGTAGTCTGCTGATACTGAAATCTGTGAAGCGCACAGATGGTGGTGTGTACAAGTGCACAGCCACGGACTTTGATAACCTGGAAGCTGACTTGAGTGGAACGATCACCCTTACTGTTAACTGTGAGTGAGCCAAAGACACACACACACACACACACACACA
>NC_045738.1:12862525-12864744 GCF_008692095.1 Etheostoma spectabile | reverse complement strand
CACACACACACACACACACACACAAATAACTGCAGGATAAGGAAACACATAAAGAACAATTAACCTCCTGTTTGTGCAGTTTCAGCTTTGCGGTAAGCCTTTCTTTTCATCAGTAAATCAAAGTATTAAAAGGGTTAGAATGGAATGAGCTATAATGGAATCTTTTCAGGAGGCCGATATCCAATTCAGTTTTTCACAGTTCATCTGTTACTTTAATGTTATCCCAACTACACTCTCCAATTTGATTTCATCACACACATTAAGCAGATATAGCCTAGAAATAGAATGGAAGAAGCCTAACATGGGCTTCGAAATGGGCTCAACTTCAGACTAAGTGCATTAGCTTTGTACTTATATGAGATATTCTGCTTGGTAGGGTCGTTTTAAAAGCCTTATTACATGGTTGTTCAAGCAATGAGAAGCATTTTGATTTGGACACTTAAAGTGGCACTTCTTTAACACCTTAGAATGTATGGAAGGCCTCAGATTTCATGTGTCTTCTTATTGCTCAATTGCTTTCAATTTTCTTTGTCAGACATTGACCCAGTGAGCGTGAGCC
This sequence comes from Etheostoma spectabile, assembly GCF_008692095.1. Taxonomy (NCBI): domain Eukaryota; kingdom Metazoa; phylum Chordata; class Actinopteri; order Perciformes; family Percidae; genus Etheostoma; species Etheostoma spectabile. Next base: position 12,864,185 of record NC_045738.1, on the reverse strand, counting down.
CTGCCCAACCTCAAGTCGTCATTCTTGGAGACAAAGTGGAGTGGCAGTGTAAAACCAAGGCCTCAGCTGGGCACACCATTCAGTGGAAAAAGGTGTGCTCCATTTCTTTCTCAACCTTCTCCTTTCACAGAAAAGTGGTGTTTTTCTAGGAATACATAGCATTGCTCTTTCCCTCCTCATTCCATATGATTATTTCAGAGCATACTTAGAAAACTATTATTCAAAACCAAACCTGTCATGCTTGCATATTAACAGCAACAGCTTAATGTTAAACAAGTATTCAGTCCTTTCTGGATTTCCATATTTGAACATTTAGTGATTCTGATTCCGCATTGATGCAAGATTTTGTTCACAGACTAAATTTCATAATGTGACACATACAGTAACTTTCTTAGTTTGCAGCTGCCATCCAACACTGGACCCTTTGGATTGGGCACATTGCTCCCTTTAAAGACAGGTGTGGCCCTGCAACACAAGGCTGTATTGTATCCAATAGTAGCAACTGGAGAAGAGACACTGGTGTTTGTTGTCATTTTGTGAACATAAATCCATACGTACACTATTAAATGCAGTATTGTATCAAATATAGTACTTCTATATAATTCAATCTACATCCCAAGAATTATGTAGTTAGTATATAAATTAAATTGGACTTTCATTTGTGTAGGAAACAGAAAAGTTCAGTATATATTATGTATGATTTACAGCAGGTGACTTCATCTCATGTGACAGTCTGAGTTTAAATATAAACCTGCTAGAAGGGCAACAGCTGATTATGGTTATAGTTAATTCAAACAATTAGGAGTGTGCGTATTCTGTGTGCAGCAGGCTAATGGCAATAGCAACAAAAACTCACTCCTACTGGTTTTCTAGGGGAAAAACATACGTATTTCCCATAGTAAACATACCAAAGAAATGACGATTTGTTAAACTGTTTAACCACAAGTCAGTGTTGTAGCAGTGGTGTTTCTGGTGTTTTGGTATTCATCTCCTCTCCTCCACTTGTTATGTGCAGAATGTTCCTCCTGTGTCAAGCCTGTTGTTGTAGCCTGTGTATCTATTGTTGTGTCTCCTGGGTGTGATAGAAACTCACCAACTGCTCCTTTTCTGGCTAGAGAACGTGTTTGTTCTTAGTAAGAAGGATTCCTATGAGAAGAAGTTGAGAGGGATTAAAAGAGACAGATTCATCATGGAGGACAGACTTTGATCTGTTATCACTGTGCTTTGGAACAGTGTGTGTGAAGGTTGTTCTGCTTTTCCCAGCATAGCAGCGCGCCTTCAAACTAGATATTCACAAAGCTGTTTACTCTTATATTCACATGCAGAGAATACAGTGAATGAATTGAAGGTGGATGGAATGACTCCACTGGGTTTTATTTCTGTTTTTGTGTGAAACTCTAGGGCTCTGAGGTGCTCTCACAGGACGGCACGCTGTCACTACAAAATGTTTCCTATGATAAAGCTGGAGAGTACATGTGTGTTGGAGCCGTGCCATCTGTGCCGGGACTAACAGCCCAGGCCAGTGTGAACCTCACTGTCAAAGGTATAAACATACACACATACACTCATGCACAGCATGCAGCATGAGATCTGCACTGCTATTTTTCATGCACACAGTCACACGCATACAGTACAAACACACACACACACACACACACAC
>NC_045738.1:12861861-12862515 GCF_008692095.1 Etheostoma spectabile | reverse complement strand
ACACACACACACACACACACACACACATACGTACAAACACACAAACACACACACACACACACACACACACACACACAGGATGACAATAATAGTTGGTGTTAAGGTGTGCCTGGTATTGTTTCAGTCAGAGGAAGGAGGTTCATGGTTGCAACTGAGGGAAGGTGTGGCTTCCTACTTTGTTGATAATTTAGTTTCAGTATCCATTAGGGCACTGTTTAACATCATCAGTGGAAACAACTCATATTTTATCATAACCTTTGCATAAACATTTATTTCAATCTGATCTCACTCTCAGAACGTTTATAAACATGAGTTCTTTTACTTCAAATGATGAATTGTAGTTTGAAGAAAACAGCCCTGGCGGAAACTATGTGTCTTTTAAACTTGTTCCTTCTCACAATAATGAGAACACAATAAACCAAAATAGAGGTTAGTATTGAATTGAGATACCCCTGGCACTCTTGTAATGTAACACACTTACAGGGAGCTGCCCTAAACGTGTTTGTACTCTGCCTCTTAAGTTGAGTGAACTTAACCAAATGTGTTTTCTATTTTTATAAGTCAAGATGGCTTTTGATTCCTGTGGGCCTTAACCCACACACACTCCCCAACTCGCCCCATCTGTTTTTGTGTGTGTGTGTGTGTGTGTGTGTG
>NC_045738.1:12859637-12861851 GCF_008692095.1 Etheostoma spectabile | reverse complement strand
TGTGTGTGTGTGTGTGTGTGTATGTGTGTGTGCGTTCGAGCTTTTGCTTTGTTGTTTATACCACAAGTTCCCCTTGTTCACTGGCTTTCTCACACCCTTTCCAGGAAAGCCGATGATTGACACCCCCGCCGTTGAAGAGGTGGGGAAGGAAGGAGACATGGTGACTCTGAAGTGCTCGGCCTATGGCTCTCCCGCTCCTCAGTTCACCTGGAAGCCATCAGGAAAAGAGGTACGGATGTAAAAACACAGTTGAGACAAGCATCATTGTATTACCTGATCTAGTCCGCAATTACAGGAATCCCTCTAGCTGTAAATGCTACTTCCCTGGAAGGGATTGCAGAAGTAATTCTATAAAACCAAAGGAAAACTTTGAGCTATCACTATCAGTGCTTTCATTGGAGTCAATGTGTAAAGTTTGAAGCATGGTTTTTCACATTTGAAGTTCTTGTTGGTAGGCTAGTTGTTAAACTTGAAAAGCCATAGGAAAAAGAAGGGAGAGAAACAGCACGGGGCTATGGAAAGTTATATTTTATTCTAATATTTCACATTGATGTAATAAAGTTGAAAGGAAAATCCCATACGAAGCAGCTTTAAAGAAAACTACCGGGGGAACACAGCTTCATGATTGAAATATTACATACAATAAAGGAATAAAATGAGATGAAACTTTTATGATCCCTGTGAATGATTTGATCATTTTTTAGAAGCAAAAAGTGATTTATGTAAGATCAAAGAGGAGATCGATTTAAGCTTGCACAGCTGACCATTTTCAACAGCAAATCTTGATGTATAAATGAGAATGAAGAAATATGGAATAAAGCATTTATTTTATGTATTTGGAAAAAAAGTGAACCAGTTCAAAAATATTAAAAGGAATTTGTGCGACAAATTCAAAATGTATGCAAGAAATGATGAGGGAATGTGTAAAAATGCATGTTGTCCTTCTGCCATCTCTCTCCTGCCAGTCCGTATTATTGGAAGGGAACAAGGTTGTGAGCACTGTGACCCTACAAGCCACGGCCGCGGTCATGAAGGACGGGGCGACCTGCGAGGTCTCCAACCAGTACGGAACAGATAGCAAGACCTTTGTGGTATCTCTCAAAAGAGGTCAGTGTCAGGAAATGATGGAAAAACGCTGATGCCACTTTACCTTCATGTTTTCCTCACAACATTTTCCCATCTCAGTAGCATTACAAAGATTTGACCTATCTTATTGTTTGGTGATCCTGAAACTGTAATCCATGCATTTGTGTCTTCCAGACTTGATTACTGCAATGCACTTTTTTCCCCAAATTGTGCCAACAGTGGCCTTTTACTTGCTTAGAACACTGCAGCCTGAATTGTGACAAAAACTAGAAAATATGATCCCATAACACACATTCTGGCCTCTCTTCACTGGCTTCCAGGGCAAGCTAGAGCTGATTTTAATGTTCTTCGTTTAACATATAAGGCCCTGCGTAGACTCGCACCACCTTATTTATCTGAGTTGTTTACACCATTTACACCAGCACGCACTCTCTGCTCCCTTGATGCTTGTCTCCTGGTCATTACCCTATCCAAATCAGTTGGTTGTAGAGCACTCTCCTACTGTGCGACCTCATTTTTGGAATGGCCTCCTACTACATGTTAAAGAAGCTCAGTCAGTTGACATTCGTTAAATCTAGATTAAAAATCCAATTCTACTCATTATATTACAGCCAACCATAACACACCATCCTTTCTGCACAAACACTTATTTTACTATGTTGCTGGTTTTGCATTGCTTATTATTACTGCTTTAATGCTGTTGTCTAATGTTTAATTGTATTGTTGCTGTCTTTTATTTATGTGTTCCTTTAATTGTAGAGTGCAATGAGACTGGTGATTTTACACTTCAAATACAATTTGATGGGTTGATTGATATTAATCCCCAATGAATTAATTCCCACCAAATCAACTCATACATGCAACAAGAAATATAGACATTGCATTCAGTATACAGACCACAAGGAACCTGCAAACTAACCCCTTTCTTCTTATTCTTCTCCTATCTTGCAGCAATCGACAACTCCGCTGACAGAGGTAGAGCCTTCTCCCTTCTCCTCCTCTCCTCCCTTCTTCTCTCAGGACTCTTTGTTGTACATACCCTGTAACTTAGAAATCCCCCTCCTTCCATCTCTTCTTGCCCCAGCGCGCGCGCACACACACACACACACACACACACACACACACACA
>NC_045738.1:12859061-12859627 GCF_008692095.1 Etheostoma spectabile | reverse complement strand
CACACACACACACACACACACACACACACACACACACACAGAGTCCATCAGCTGTACTGTAATCTTGTATATTTGCCCTCTTGCTACCGAACACTGTGGATATTGTAAATTGTTATTCTTCTTCTCTTGTCACCTTTGTATGATGTCTGTCCTATATTTTGTGGATGCTATTACAACTTTTTGTGGCCCCTTGGGGACAATAAAGGAATATATTCTATTCTATTCCTTCCTTTCCTCTCTTTGTTTCGTCACTGTGTCTCCTTTTTGGTCATGTCTTCTTTCCGACTACCTTCTTATTTCTCACTTTTCCTTTTCGCTGGGGTGCTGTGTGTGTAGGATTTAGAAACCTTAGCTTTTCTGTGCGTATGCTCTTTGTGGTGTGTGTGTGTGTGTGTGTTGTGATTGGTGCTTGCTATGCTATGAGACTGAGAAACTCTCTTTCTCTTAAAGTGCTGCTCTCTGGAAACCCTGTGCTTAAGTCAGGTCTGTATTGCTAACCCTATTCACATGTGTTTGGCATTCGTCTAGAACTATACGTCAATGTGTGTGTGTTTGTTTGTGTGTGT
>NC_045738.1:12857927-12859051 GCF_008692095.1 Etheostoma spectabile | reverse complement strand
GTTTGTGTGTGTGTGTGTGTGTGTGTATGTATTTTTGTCTCTGTGTGCACACACAAATTAATGTATTTTTGTTTACAAGAGCTTTATGTGTTTGTCTATCCAAACTTGTAATATTATATTGAAGAGGACAGACTTTAAATTAGGACTTAAAAAGGAAGGTACATTGGAATAACTACCCATCACCACTTGAAGTTTAAAAAAATACTTCTCTTTTCAATTGATCAGCTGATTATTTTCTGATTTAATCAATGATTAATTTGGTCTCTTAAATGTCAGAAACAGTGAAAAACAACTGTTACAATATTCAAAGGCTTAAGTTGACTTCCCCACATGCCTTGTTTTGTCCAAAACCTCCAAATTGTCAATTTACTACTACGCTGCTTTTATTGGAAAGGTTTCTTGATATAAGAACATAGATGGACAATATGGAGGAAAATAAGCTTTCCTCCACCTTGGACACAGCAGAACACAGCCACTCATCACAGTCAAAAAAAGAGTGAGAAGTTACATTCAAATTTGCATTAATATTTCAAGTTTGTTTGCAGCTAATTTAACTCATGTTGAGGTCCAATTTTAAAGGAATATTCATACAATCATATAACTACCTGGACTCTTGTCATCACCTTGAAGTTGCCACGCAACCAGTGGAGATTGCAGGACGTCACTCCTCCCCATCAAGTAATAGTCCACCAAATAGCCCCCGGTAAAACCATTAAACAAAATTGATATAACATGCAATATTGAGCTTTACTTACCTACTCACTCTCTTATAATGTTACCACACCGCACATAGCTGTGCATACTGTACATATCCGCCTATATGGCTCATACAAAATATTCAAATTTGTATCCAAGTTTTTCTAATTATATATTCAGCTAATACACTGCATATATCTAAATTATTCTTACTACTATTTTAATGACCCTGCTACTACATTGCACATATCTGTACATGTTGTTCATACACTGTTCAAAATACATAGCCATTTATATTCTGCTATTACAACACTGCACTGTATTTCTTGTCCTGCCTATGCACCACCTATCTACACTTGAATATCACATTGCACTTTTTTGAAGCTCTGGTTGGATGCAAACTGCATTTCGTTGTCTTTGTACTTGTA
>NC_045738.1:12857285-12857917 GCF_008692095.1 Etheostoma spectabile | reverse complement strand
AATGACAATAAAGTTGAATCTAATCTAATCTTTAGTTAGAGGTGATGCTTGGCAGATTCCTTTTAACCTTTTGGCAGAGCCAGGCTAGCTGTTAAGGGACACCAGCCAATTAGAAATAAGTATTTTTAATGGCCATTGTATGAAGTGGTGTTGATTTATGTCGAAGAACATCAAATCATTGTAGTGTCATGTCCTCACAAGTATAATAATACAAGTGTCGATGGACGGGTAAGTATGTTCCGTGTTGTTTTCTGGCTCTGGTCAGCTGTCTAGTATTATCTGTGAGTATACAGACCCTGTTTTTGGGTCCCATCACTTTTCAGTCATTGCATTCAAAAATTAGACTAACCCCACTCCCCCCTCCTTCTCCTCTCCTCTCCATTCCATCCATCCTTTGTATTTATCTGGACACCCATCTTCTCCCTTTCTCCATCCTTCCCTACCCATCACTTCTACTCTTCCTCCCATGGTACCCCAAATTTACTTTATTTCCTCCCCTTGCCTCCCTCTCTTCTACCCGACGAATCAAAACACCACCACACCTCTCATGATTCCCCTCTCACTACCACTGCTCTTTCAAAATCAAAAACTCCCCCATCTTCCTCCCACCTCTTTCACTGTGATCATTCCTT
>NC_045738.1:12846405-12857275 GCF_008692095.1 Etheostoma spectabile | reverse complement strand
CCCCCCCCCCCCCCCCATGTCTTCCTCCTACCTCTTTCCTCCCTCCTCCATCCCACCAACTCTCCACCCTTCCATCCCTCTTTCCATGTGTCCCTCCATTGTGGCGCTATAGCTGACAAGCAACAGGGAGGCTCCAGCGGGGTGGTTATAGCCGTGGTGGTGTGCGTTCTGCTGCTCCTGCTGATGGTGGCTCTCATCTACTTCCTGAACAAGAAGAGTAAGCTGCCCTGCAGCAAGAAGGACAAGAAGGAAGTGTGAGTAGAGAAGAGGGGAGGAGGTAGTGAGGGAAGGAACAGAAAGGAGTAATGCAGGTTGGGATTCTCAATAACCACAGAAGGTACTACTACACTGTGATGCTTTTGTAAAGTTGCTTCTTGTGAAAAGAAATTTGAATCAAACTCTTCTGAAGTAGATTTATGATGGGCTCTACAAAGAAAACAGTGATAATAAAAGAAGTGGCATGTTCTAGCGTGTGTACGCTTTCTTTACAAAATATATATAAATTAAGTCAATACAAAGAGAAGAATATTGCACATAAAATAGAAGCATCAATAATTCTACGAATAAATAAATAAAATTAAAAAAAGTTAGAGATGTGTGCGATTTACAGGAATTACGAGACTATTGGATGAGAAAAAATGCAAAATTTAGAAGAGTAGATCAAACTATGTGAAACATAACTACCAATAGTCTTGATTGTTCCACTCCTTTAAATTATGCAGAGAAACATGCTGGGGTTCCCCATTTGTCAAAGAAAAGGCCATATTTTGGTGCAACAAAATAAACAACTACCCAAGACTAAAAAGTTGTATAGTTTGGTCCACTTATGGTAACTCACCTAAAATATGACTTTTTCCTTAGTTGTTTTTTTGCCTGATTTGAGTGTTTTCAGTCTCATAGTGTTTGAAGTTTGTTATATTTAAATCAGGATATCTCAATTAGCAAGAAGAGCAGTTTTGTCGTATTGTAGATTTGGGAACCTTAAAGGTCCCATGGCATGAAAACGTCACTTCATGAGGTTTTTTAACATTAATATGCGTTCCCTCAGCCTGCCTATAGTCCCCCAGTGACTAGAAATGGAGATAGGTGTAAACCGAGGCCTGGGTATCCTGCTCTACCTTTGACAAAATGAAAGCTCAGATGGGCCGATCTGGAATCTTGCCTCTTATGAGGTCATGAACCTTGCTGATGTACCTTTAACTCCCCTTTCTCTGCTTTGCCCGCCCAGACAATTTGGTCCACCCATGATAGAGAGACGTCATGGTTTTCAAACAAGCAAAGTGGCAGTTGGTCAAGGCCACACCCCCAACCTCCACCTTGATTATGCAAATAATTCAATTTTCTTCCATTGTTCTTTCTTTTTCTCTCCGGCTCTCTCTGCAGGGCAAGTGGAGAGGTGAACAGCGACATTGTGGTGGAGATGAAGACAGACAAGGCCAACGAAGAGGCCGGTCTCCTTAACAAGAGACCGTCCCCAGAACAGGTAAGGCCGATGGACACAGGCATCAAGGGGTTAACGGTCTTAGACCTGGGTTTTGGTCAATAGTGAGCTAGTCTATATCCTTGATGTTCCACTTCCGGGATTGCTCTGTTGCTGCCGGAAATTCTGCCAGATGCACCTTTTGAGATTGTACGCGTCTTTCCAACCAGTTGTCTGTTTCCTTACGCTTTCTTTGTGTTGGCATTTTAAACTCCAGTGGATTTATGAGGACCATGGTTAACTGCTCCTCAGATCTCTACAGCGTAAATGCAGCCAGGTAGCTAGACCATTAGTTAGACGATTAAATCAACTTTTGAACGAATGCGTTCCACCAATACAAGTTCCTTCACGAGGCTATTTTGCAGTGGCATTGTGGTTCCTTCTGGCGCTTATTGTCGCCCATGACAATTGTGATCAGTTTAAAGAAATGCCACTAAAAGCACGTTTTTCTCCCATCCTCCTCCGCAGCACTGTGGAAGAAGGTCTGGCAAAGCAAGACTAGTAGTGAGCTTACTTGCTTCTGCATTCGTGAATGTGACTCATGATGCTATAGACTAATGATATGCGGTCAAGTGCTCTATAGCTAGTAAGGACAGTGTAGTGGATGAAAACAAAGCCATTTCTGATCTGAAAGGACTTCTCACATTAAAGTAGATTCCATTTAGTCACATTTCTTCATTTAGTCACTTTTTGTGGTCAGGCCTGTACATTGAAGATTCTTATCACAGAAAAAAAGCCTTTGGTTATGTTTTGGCTGGTAAATGTAATTACTGTACATAAAGTGCATTCCGATTATTCAGATGTGTAGCACAAAGCAATAGTAAATTAAAAAGCAGTATAATAATCTGAAATCCTTTTTAGATATATTGCAGTGGTTATGTAGACATAAACATGCCTACAAAGGTCCTGCATACTGAATGTGATCAGCTACACATAAACACAAGCTTTAGAGTCAGCAGAAATATCTTCAGACACCTCAGTCATGCTGATTGAGAGTCTAAAGTCAGTTTAGTTCAAAGAGAGCAGGTTTGAGGAAGCTGTCCCTGCAGATCAAACGATGGAGTGTGACAGCTGCAGCAGAGTCATGTGAAAATGTCATCACTAATGTGAAACATTTCATCATGAAATTTATAGTAGTGGCATATTTGACGGGACTGTAAAAGCCAGTTTAAGCAAGTCTTGTTTTATGTGATTTCTGAACCGACTGACAGCAAGACTATGACATTTCAGAACTGCAGGGAGACTGCAGACACATTTTCTTTGCCTTTGAAATGGATACAGTAAAATGAAGAAGTAAAAGTCAGTCTCTCCATATTCTATCAAGTGACGTTTCTTCCCTAAGATGTCATTAAAAAATTGGCATCCCCTAAGATGTCTTCCAAAAGGCGGCGCGGCAGCCCCAGCTTTTGACATATTCAATTGTATTTGTTAATTTAATATTTAATTTTTATTTAACAGATGTATTCTGGAGAATGTCTTACTATACCAAATACACAAGTAGCTTATAATGCCAGCTGCAGAACACATGACATTGCACCCAAAATACCTTCAGAAGTATTATGATGGAAGAAAATGTAGTGTTCTATAAGCATTCGGTTATTTACTAATTTGGATTTCACATATCGACCAAATCCTGAATACCCATTGTATTGCACATGTTGATGAGGAAAACACATAATATATGAACAGCCGCAATAAAACCCTGACCACTTACATTATACATTTTAATGTAATGCTACTGTACTCGAAAGGCAAAAAGTTACCGACTGTTAATTAATGCATTTTCTTATCATTATAAGCACAAGCCATCTATAATGATGCATATTGGTCATATTGTTCTTTGTGTGTTTTTTTCTCTGACAGTGATGAAACAAGACAGTAAAAGTAACCGACAGAGGGATGAAGGGAAGAAGGAGAACAGTTATGAAGACAACAGAGCTCATTTTTATAAACTACACAAGACTGGGGGGGACAACAAGAGGTGGAACATGAACATTTTGTTTTTTTTGGTGACGTCGGGGAGCACCATATTTGGCATTGGTTATGCTTGTTTTATAACCTGGAGTAGACCTTTTTAGATGGAGTTTCTCCTTTTAATTATTTTGTTTTAAGAGGCTCCATCCATACATGCTACTACAGGTGTAAAACCATACATGTGCATCACTGGATCCGATTATTATTATTGCTTCTTTTGATTCTTCCTCACAAATCACATCTTTTGTCGACTCCTCTGCAGAATAGAGTTGCATAGCAAAGCGTGGCTGACACAATCCAAACACAGTGGCAGAATCTTTCTTATTTACCCCAAATGAAACACTGCTTTTCAGGAGTGTGTGTCTGTGTGCAAGTGTATAACATGGAAAGACTATTCTGCCTTGGAGTCTGCACTTATATTCGGTGTTCTCTGCTGGGTATATTGGGAAAGATTATCACACAGTGCCATTCTCTTTTTTGATTCACCTCAATAACAAGTGATGATTTACGCTCACAACATTTAATCCCTCTACACACTGTTTGGCACACACGGCTGTAACATTTCCGCTCAAAGAAGCTCTGTGTTTGCGTTAGTGCTGTTTACTTAATTGCATATTTGCCACCTGTGAATGTTTTTGTTTTCATTTTTTTTTCCAATATCCCTAATTAGCTTTCTGTAGAAGCAGCTCAAGCATTTAATAATGCCAATCCTTTCTCTTAATTTGCTTGCCTTTTTAAATCTAGCTAAAAAGCCACCAAACAGGCAAGCTATTAGGTTGTAAATTAGTTTTTGCCATTTCCAGCATACTGTTTTTTACTTTGTTCACTTTCCTCTCCTGTTTTCTCTATAAATTCAGATATTACGATTATACTGTCTATTAAGCAGGGGGTGTACTGTGCATTAGTTTAAAGTCTTTGTGGTTACTAAGCTTCTGGACTGGGACGGTGTTGGGGCCATAATTGCTCTCATTTCTCACAGAGTCTTTCGCTGCCTTTCAGTCCTCTACTTCGGGATGAAACCATTCTCACAAGTGCAGCATGCTACGGTTCTGCTCAGAAAGCCCAATTATCATCAGCTTTCACTGTAAAAGTGGTGGTGAAATGGTCTTTGGTCAACAATCTCAAACTGTGGCCTGCTGTGTTGTCATTTTGCCTGTGACAACTAAAAGGGACTTACATGTTCTGCAGCATAGTAGTCACAGGTTCACCTTTAAGGAGAAATCACTGGCACAGGTTCACTCTTGTTTGATACAAGCAGGGAAGGGAAGGAGGGAAGGTGTAGGAGGAATATTTCATGTAATTTTTTATAAATGCCAAATGGAAGAGTTGTTGAGTGTCACAGCAGGAGTGTTTTTCTGTTTCTACCCTACACTGTTGGCAGACCAGAGAGGTTTGATAGCGGGTTGACGTGCCCTTTTACTTTGTTGTACACTGGAACCAATGGCCTTGATTTTAAAAAGAATGTCACCTCAAACCACTATCTCCGCCTACAAACAAGGCTTGTTTTATTTTGTAATGTCTGTCTACTGATCTTGCCATATTCACTGTAAGCTAACCTGTGATGGCAGGCAAAGATAGATAAGTGAACTTGGGACATTGTGTTTTGCTTTTTAATGTTTTATATGAAATATTGTGGTATAAAAGTGTTTTTTCTAGAAAGGGGGATTCTTCATTTTGGAACTACTGAGTTTTAATTTTCCCATGCTTTTTCACTTCCTCTGAGAGAAGAGTGATTTTTATTTTTATTTAGGATTCTTTTTTATGAGATATTCTCAGTGCTTTATTTCTCTCTCTGTACTGTAAACTGTATATTTTGTGGTACGCTGTTGTGACTTCTGTGGTGTGTTGATGTATCTTTTTATTTTGTTCCAGCTGTGTAGAATTTATAATGAAACAAAATTCAAGAAAACCAATCACAACACTGTATTCTTTGCGTTTTTATTCCCATATGTGCAACAGGCAATTTGCAAAAGCTCTTTAGCGATATCACTGTTACTTCCTTTATCACTAATAGAACTAAATTAGTTTTGAAATTCACTGTGTATGCTTTTTTAAATACACAAAGTTGTATGGGAGTGAAAAAGTGTATCTGGCCAGATGATAAGGCAAATAAAACCCTCACACAAACCATTGAACATTATCCCTAAAATCTTGACACCAGACCAAAAAGCAAATCAGAAATCAAATAGCTTTTAATGTAATTCATCCGTGTATGTTTTTTTTACATTGCCTAAAAGATGACATCTAAATTGATTCCTTGTTTGCACCAAAGTTTAATCTCTGTAATAAGCAACATTATGTAAATTTCTCCCACGTTGATTGATCCCATGATTTGTTATGACAGAATAGAAAGATTGAGGAAGCTCAAGTTTTGCATTGATAAGAGCCTAAGGGATGGGCTCACTGCCAACTTCATGATGCAGCATTCTCTCTACTCACTTTCATGTTTAGAAATGACTGTAAATGAAGCCGGCATTAATCATCAACAAATTGCTGTGCGGCTCTGTACATTGATCAGTTGAACAGTTAGGATGATTCTTATCAACAGCTAAACATGATTGACTATTTAAATATTCATATAAAACCAAAATTAAATCAATCATGAGACAGGAGGATGAAAGGATTCTTCAACAACATCTAAATTAGACTGTTTTATTCTCCACAAAAAAAATATCTCCTTGACAGTATGCGCTAACCTTGGACCACTTTGTAACAATTTTGCCCAACACCACGCATATACATAGGCTCTTTGGTTACGGGCCTATCAGCGCTGTTGTCCTGACACACACGCCCTACTCTGCTAGCTCTTCCATTTGGAAATTAAAAGTCTCCCATCAATGTGACCCGGAGAAATCGATCTGTGCTACGAATACAAAGCAGCAAAGATAGAAGCAAGCTGTATGAGTGTATTGGCGGATAAGAATAATTTATGGAAATTGTAAATAACGGTGTCATCCCCTGCTGATGTGATGGACGTGAGGGTTCATGTCAGCATCTCCAGGGGTTTCAGACGATAAAACCTACAGTAAAACCATCAAACATTTGCTGTTTCACAAAGGAAAACAATCTCTCTGATAAACTGAATGTTTCTTCCGTTTAGGATGCAGTTGATATAGGCAGCACTGACCAAATATGAATCAAGATTCTGTTACTGCATTGCCTATTTCTCGTCTTAAATATTTCCAGAAACATATTTTAGTAGCCTATAGGCCTACTGTTAAGCTGTCACATAAGCAAGTTTATTGTCACCGTGACCATGCTATGTTGAATAGTGGAGCCTTAAACAAGCACCATCAGAAAAGCTAAACATCCTCATTTTACAGCTAAACTGGTTCACTAAATTGGGTTTCTCAATAGGGTACATTTGAGGCAAGAAACAGGCAATGTGGCAAGAGAATCTTGTTTCATTTTTTGAATAAGTTAAATAATATACCATAAACACACACAGATTAAAAAAAAAAATCTAGAGAGTTCCGGTCAACCAGTATTTTATAGTATAAAAACCAGCGGTGTGAAAGTATTTAAAAGTAGGCTTATCTTATTTAAAGCCACACTATATCATTTTGGATGAACAGCATACACTGGCCACAAGGATCAGGAATAGGAAAATGCTAATTTAATTTAGGCTAATGTTACTTAATCCCCAAGATTCTCGGAAGTCAATTGCCATAAAGAGCAGCTGCTACAAGTAGCCCAGAAAACAAGGTAAGTTGTGTTGCACTTTACTTTGTAGCCTATTCAAAAGCCACAGGAATTAGATACATTACTCATTATTTGTATTACTCACATTAAGTGCAAAAACAAAAAAAGGAGACTGGTTTTACAAGCAGTCATTTTGGAGGTGACTTTAGGCTATTTACTGACCATCAACTGCTAGCCTCGGTGAAGTCCCGTCCGCACAGGGAAGCTAGGGTTCATTCCCATGGTTCATACACCATACAACAACAACATCAGGTGATTCCCGGGTGTATGCCAGTGAATAACGTTAGCAAGCTAGCTAAAAACACATAACCAAAAAAATATGAATTTTGAGTAACCGGGTGTTGCATTTCTTCTCTTCTTTGGTTGAGGCTAGCCGCTAGCAGTTACGTTATAGCTAAAGTAAGCTAACATTAGCCACCGTAAGCTACCCTGTTTGTACAGTCCAACTGGGTTTTCCAGGCCAAGAAAGCCTGCAGTGGCAAAACCGCAGTGTAGTTTACTGAATTAAGAAAGGGTTTCTTTCATTGCTTACTTTTCCACTTTTGATTCGAAAGTGAAATATTGTCTAATTTCTTCTTTTAACAGTGCTTTAAGTAGGCTAAATGTTCTCTGTGATGCTAGTGTGAGTGTGATGACCTGTAAACATAAGTACAGTAAAACAGGCTTTAAATGTGTGCTATGGATCAACAGTGTGTGTGTGTGTGTGTGAGAGAGAGAGAGAAAGAGAGAGAGAGAGAGGATCACTGCTTTTCAGTCTTGTTAACAATGGGGGAAGGATTACTGTCATTCCTCCCAGTGTCCTCTCTCCCTCTACCCACTGTGAGTTTTCTCGCTGGGTTTAGTTACAGTAGCTTTAAACTGATTTAGCCATTTAGTGTCAGCCTATTGAGGGAAGACACTACTGCCTGTCCCCTCGGCCTGCTGGACCCGGATCTAATGGCTACTCAGTAGCACTTGGCTTCTGCCCAGTATAATCTCACACAGAAATAGACACACTACTCTGTATGCAGCGCTGTTGCGATGGATCCAGGTTGAACAATGCTCTTGTGGCAGCCTCGCTGATAACATGTGCTCCATCATTCTACATAATCAGCCCACACATGTAGTGCACACATGACCCCAAGAGCATTGGATCAAGGAGAAGTTTAGCATAGATGTAGAGATTAATAGGACCAGTTGTGTCAAGGGAGCAAGGGAAGGAAGAAGATAATTAATAGAGAGACTTAAAAAGGCTAGGACGTAAAAGGGAAACATTTAGATGTGAAATTAGATTTAAAGGCAGAGTGGGGAGGGGAGCAAGTGAAGGAGGAGATGGTGTAGAATAGGAGGGGTTACTGTCAGGATGAGAGGAAATGGAAGTAGTGACTGGTGACGAATGACAGAACAGAAGATGCCTTGTTAATAGGTCATAAATCGGCAATGGCTTTAAACAGATATGGGCTCAGGAGAAATAAAACAGTAGGGAGGAAGGAAAGGAAGGAGTAGGAAGGGAGGTAAAGTGTGAAGGTTTCTAGCAGAGAGGTGGACACAGATAAAGAATGAAAGAGTGATTGTGTGATGAATGTGTTTATCTCCCTCAGTCCTAAGGTTTAATATCCTGTGTGGCTTGAATGTGTTTACTGTTTGTGTGTGATTATGAGAGATAGAACAGAGAGATAGTACCTGTGTACTCAGCAAGTGTGTGCATCTGTGTGTGTTATACCTGTCTGTGTGAGCCAGTCTGCATTCATTTGCTGTATTTCTGATATCTTAACTAGCAGCACGGATGATTTGTTTCATTGATTGTATCTGTGATTGGGCTATTAAAGCGACCTCCTGCCGCCTGAGCTGCAACAAGTGTGTGAGCGTGTGTCGCTCAAGAGTATCAGGGCACCTGTGGGATGTTTGGTTATTAAGCCACAGCTGGGTTGGCTTTAATTTTAATTAGTTAGGCTACTCTGTGTTCTGTCTGATGGAATGAGAGGCAAATACAACAGAGGGAAAGGATATTTCCAGCAGGGTTTATGAGCTAAAGTGTGCAAAAACAACACTGATTTGTAGAACCAAGAATGTGATAGGACAGGAGTCTTCAAATGTGTTTTTAGCCAATGACCCTAAGAGAGAGACAGAGCAGGGACAGTTGCAGGGACCCCCTACTATATACAGTACATATATATACATACATATGTATATATGATGAAGTTGCATATTAAACTAGGCCTTAAAAAACATGTAGGACGGCCTAAAACCTTTATACATGCCATTTTTGCATAGAATATTAGGCTATTAAAACAGCCTAAATAATTTTGCCGCGATATTATAAGTTATGTTTTAATTGTTAAACATACATGTGTCACAGTGAATTACCTGTATCTGTGGATGGCTAGCTTAGTGACTACCTTACCTATTGGCCAGTTACCCTATCATGAGTGGGGACTTATATTTGATGTGTTAGATTTATGTTAAGACTTTTAATTTTTGAAAAAAAATTCAAAAATTTGGAGGCCCCCCTGCATTGACTCTGTGGACCCCCTAGGGGTCACGGACCCCCTTTTGAAGATCCCTGTGATAGGAGATTGAGAGCTGTGTTTATGTGCTCCACTATCTTTGAGTTAATCATGATGGCATGATGTGGTGTGTGAGTCAATTTCCAAGGGTCAAAGTTCATTTCCATTTTCCATGACAGGCTGAGGTCAACTCCCAGATTCAGTTAAACTATTAAAAAGACCACGTCTAGACTATTTTTTAACAACAACCATTCAAACACTTCCCTCAACACAGTCCAAAATGCTTAATGTTAATTGCTATTTGGGGATGTCTTTTGCATTTGCAAACGTATCATAATTTGGAAATTTCAAAGATTTTATGAATTTTTCATTAATGAATGACATTGTATTCTTGTCTCATTCTAAGACCTCAGGCATAACCAGGTTTTGGTATAGATTGTCAAAACTCCAAGTCCAAAACACGCTGCCACCATTGTTTACACAGGAGGATATCCATCATAGAAGAGGATACAATTTCCTTTTCTGCAGGCACAATAGCAGCAGCAGACTGTACCAGAATACAATGCAGCCTATTGTAGTTGCCGACAAATTACATCACATTCCAGACTGCAGGTAAAGTAGTAGAGGGAGGGTAAATAAAGTAAAATTAACATATCACCTAGATGTCCACAAATATTCTGATATCTGTTCATTTTTTGTTTGTTTATTATTTAGTTGCATATAAATTATAAAAAGTGACATGTTGCATATGTTCTAAAACAAAATACTTGAGTGAATAATTGACAATCAAGCTTAAATTCAGGGAAAAACATTGTTAGTATAATTTAATAATAGTTCAGCGCTCAAAAACTCAGCTTAAACTGCTTAAGGGAGAAGCATGAAGAGAAACAAAACTAACACAAATCTCTTGTGTGAAAAAAAAGCCCAATATTGATCTTAGAGAAAGTCACAGAAGCTAAGCTACTCGTAACAACGTATCTAGAGACTGGGATGTTTGTTTTAAGAGACAATGAATAATGCACTTCTTACTTGTGAAATAGTGGATTTTTGTACATATTTTGTAGGGGTTGGAAAAATAATTGATTCTTAGATACATGGCAATTCTCTTTAGAACAATTCGATGCTCAATTCTGATTAAGTTATTAATCAGTTATATATAAAAAAAACTAACTTTTATTTAAAAGTCACTGTCCCCAGACATGTACAAATCAGAAAACAGAGTGACTGA
>NC_045738.1:12843984-12846395 GCF_008692095.1 Etheostoma spectabile | reverse complement strand
GGATGGGATAATGGACATCAACTTAGAGTGTAGGCAAGAGTGCAGGAACAACTACAAAAAAAGGTTTTGTTTATACAGATAATCTAATAAGACATGCATAAAATAATTAGGCAAAACACAAAAAGGCTGTTCATCTACTTCATCCCATTACATCTGACCACCTCATGTTTCATGTTCTAAAAAGCCAATTATCCTCCTTTAAACATGACTGAGTCTCTGACATGGAAGATTACTGTGAGAGGAGGTGACTTTCACAAGCATGTTTAAGGCTTAAGCATGGAATGACTACAAAATTAAAACCTCAGTAGACAAAACATTTAATTAAAATTTCTGTGTGACAAATACTGTATATGTCAAAATCTAACAAACTCAGATTTATATATATATTTTTTTTATTACGCATGGAAATGTACATAAAATAATTGTTGCGTCAAGATGCATTGATAATTGGTTTAGAATCAAATCGTTGGCCTCTGAGTCAGAATCAAATCGTGAGGTGCCCAGAGATTCACAACACTAATATTTTAATTCAACACTTCAAGCAGAATCATGACAAATAGACTAATTTCAGTGAAATCAGGATTCACTTTTTACCACTGACTGTTCCACCTAAAGGATGCCGCCACATGTAGTTTCATAACTTTCAAGAACTCCTACTGTTATGAAAACTTACATGAATGCGAACGTGATTCACTGTACTTTTGGTCATAAAAATTATCCAGCTACAATAAACACCAAATATGGTGTCTCCCTGCCTTTAAACAGTCTAGAAGTGACAGTAGTAGACTTTATGTCATAATTCATCACAGCAGCCTGTTTTTTAAAACCATTGATTTCTTTTAGTTCATGTGGACCTGCCCCAATACTGGGTACTAAAATGTGAAATAGTCTTGGAACCAACAAAACATTATGAGAAGCAGACGACCAACAGTCAGATTAAGTTTGCAGTAAACTGCAACAAGGATGGGATCACCGGGACACTGATAGAATACTGTATGTTGTAGATGCATTCGTGTTCGCACATAGTCACACCCACAAAAATGCCGGATTTACTGCCATAGGCAAAAAAATCCCCTGAGGCTCAGTAGAGAAAGGGAGAAAGAGAGGCTCAGAGAGTAAAGTCTGTGTTAAAAGAAGAGGAAAAAGAGAGAAGGGCCCAGAGGAGCTGAAGAGCAGCTGTTAAGAATTGCTCCTTGGAGTACTTCTGAACATGCTACAGGCTCCTCCCATTGGCTAACATTACAGCACAGCAGCTGTCTGGAGAATAAAACACACAGACTTGCACTTGCACACTTGTGTTTTTGGTGATGATTCACACTCGCGGCATCCCTACGTTGACACACAGAAACTAAAGGTACACACACACACACATAACTCTCCTGTCTTCCTATCTTAAATGTGTACTTGTGTTAACCTAAGGCTCCTGAAATGGCATACATACCCAGAAGCATGGTGAGTTGCGTAGCGTAATGAAAGAGTAGCCCATTCTTTGCACTTGACCTTGCTGCCCAACTCTCAGTACACCTTAAAACACACACACACGAACACACTTGCTTGAGGCCAAACACACACAGAGCCAAGAAAACCAGCGGTTGCATTTTCATCATTCATTTCAACATTTATTGCTCCTTCACTCCCCTCACTTCTCTTGGTTTCCCACACACATGCACACACTGCAAAAAGGGTTGTTTTCCCTGGTGTGTTGTAACAGTAATAGCGGCGACAGTGAGAGCGACTTAAGGCATCCCAAGAGTACACCTGATAATTACTATCATATGCTCCACTGACTTACTAATGGAGCTTTGCTATTATATCCCCCACCCTGTCCTCCTTTTTTTCATTCGCTACCGCTGTCGCCCTCGTCTCTCCTGCTATCAGAATAAACAGGATCTCATGTATCACTTGTTGTGTTAAACAAGGGCGAGAGTGTTTGGGACAACCAGGATATGTCCCCCCCCCCCCTTTATTCCTTCTTTTCCATTTTCTATCTCCCACTTAGACCTTAGCTTTTATGTTATACTACTCAATTGCTCTTGTGACCTTCCCCACTTCCTTTAACTTAATGGAAATAAACTACCAGCTATGTAGTGATGAGAGAGCCCTGCTTATTACAGAGCCAGAGGGGTCCTATCACGCTGCTCTGTGCCGTAATGGGAAACACTGCACAGTGTTCAGTCGCTGACAGCTGCTGTGCCAGTGTGTCTACCTGTGTTAAGGTTTTCCTTCCCCTGCGTCGCCTCGTTGTGTGTGTGAGTGAGGAGCCCTGGCATTTCTCTCAGCTGGGTCTTTATCAGCTTATCAGACCTGTCCACTTTATTTGATGCTGGATTAGAGGACATAGCTCTGCATAACCTCACACACACATAAACAGGAGAAAAAGGTGTGTGTGTGTGTGTGTGTGTGTGTGTGTG
>NC_045738.1:12839607-12843974 GCF_008692095.1 Etheostoma spectabile | reverse complement strand
TGTGTGTGTGTGTGTGTGTGTGTGCGCGTGTGTGCGTGTGTCATAAACTGGGTGTGTGTTGTGTTTTTGTGTGAGATGTTTTGCAGATGCTGAACTACTGTAAGTGTGTGATAGTGTTAATTATTTACTTTCAAAATGCCCCAGACTCTCCTCCCTCTTCATTGCACCGCATGGCCGTATCTGTCTCTTACAACCCCGTTAATGCCCACAAACACACACTTTATAAATGTGCCGTATGTACTGTATATTTCCTTCCCATGTTTTTTCCCCCACAACGTTGACCTATGTGCAGAGAGTGGCAAGAACGTGTACTGGTCCTCTGGTCATGACCCATACTGTATGAAAAGCAATCTGAGGGCGTGCTTCTTTTCTGAGCCACATGCTGCAGGGTAAGGGGCAGCACTGGTGGGGCAAGAGGGGCTAACATTCCTTACTAATTGTATGTGTTCTCAGTCCCTCCCTTCCCTCAGTATGTGTGTGTGTTTCGTCTGTGTTTGTGCTTCGTGGTGCAGATTAGTTTGGAAAATTGCTGCCAAGACATGCGTTTGTGAAGTCAACCTTTGCCACACAGGGTCAGAGCCAGGGTTAGGTGTTATGTTTCAAAGCTGTAAGAACCAGGTCGGGGGTCATATTAGGGGACATTTGTCCAACTCTGATTCTGCTTGAAGGTGCTTACTGTGTCTTGTAGGAATATATATTTCAAAACAATAATCTGCTCTTATGAGGCGGCGTTAGTTTTGCTACATTTGCTGCTCTATTGGCAAAAGATGTAGAGCAACATTGATTCAATCTATGCACAGCCCATGGAAGAGTTTACATTTGCCTGTTTAAGCCCTCAGGAGAACAGGTATTAGTACAAATCCTTTGCTGCACGGGAAATGATGCATTAATCCATGTGACAGCAGCAGCAGTTTGTAGAAGTTGGCTACACAGACAAGTTGTTACTACCAAATATCACAAGCAATGTGTAAATCTAAATGTGCTGCTGGTTGTGTCTAGGAAAAGTGATTAAGCATCAAGCAAGTGTATGTGCCAGACAGGATATTATTTAGATAAGTACAAGTTCCCACTCTCACTGATACATTCCGATGATTCACTAGTATAAAGGTTTCAGTTGTTCATATGCCCAACATAAGGTAACATGGTAACAGGCTGGGTTTTTTCCAAAATATTTTGACAAGAGGAAACCAAATCCACATCATCCTGTTGAGTATGCCCATGTTTGTTAGTTTCTTTCCATTGCTAAACAACAGTGGGCACAACTGAAGCCACATGTGCAAAACTCTAAAAAACCCTAAACAGCTCACATCTCCTGCAAAACTCATTCCAAGCAACACAACTCTTAATACACTTCTCAAACTCAGTGCAGCCAAACACTATGAACAATCCTCACCGAGATAACACACACTGTCTCTCAGAACCAGGGATGGGTAGCAACGAGTTACATTTACATGAGTACGTTTTTGAAAGAATTATACTTCTAGGAGTAGTTTCAAATCACTATACTTTTTACTTTTATTTGAGTAGATTTGTGAGGAAGAAACTGAACTCTTACTACATTAGGCTGCAATGAGCTTGTTACTTTTCTTTGTACCTCTTTGGTATTCAACGCGTCATTGTTTTTATCCCCAACGCGTACACCTCATTTTAATGTTTTATTTTGACAGAGAGAGAGAATTCCACTAAAGGCTCTACCACGCGATTGTGTTTCACCAATGTGCAGTCTCATCACGTGACCATACTCAATCTCAGCGGCGGGACGGGTTAGCTTTACAGTCGTAACGAAACAAAAATGTCAGAATCAACCGTCGGCAATGCAGACACAGACGAGGACAAACACCCCCGGCCTCATATTAAAAGCATGTTTTTTGTACATTATGCGGTGTCTTCTTTGTCTTCCAAATCAAACGGACATTTCAGCATTTAAAAACTCAACATCTATATATATATATCTATATATATAGATATATATATAGATATATATATATACATCCAAATTTGATGTGATAAGTCTCTTTATTTAAGCTATATTGTAATTAATTAATTTCAGCTAAAACTGCAATCAGCAGTGTTTGATAGGCACCAGACTGAGATCCAGTCTGTTTTGAATGTGTGGTTAACAGTTTTGACAGCAGTGTGTTAGCATTAGAACAAAGTGCTGTAGTTCCACAGTGTTGTGCAGCTCGTGGTGTAAGCCAAGTGTGTACAGTTTTGAAAACTGTGTTCTAGCAATGAAAAACAAACTAGTGTTTGGTTCATGTGAACCGCTGCAGTGCAGACTGTAGTTAGAGTTTTGCACATGTGATTCCAGTTGTGCCCACTGTGGTTTAGCAATCCAAAAAAACTGTTATCATACATCTTTTGAGTTTGTTTTTCTTACAATTCTACAATAAGGAACAGGACTCGATTACAGGCTCTACTAGATAATTGTATGTTCCTGTGAAAGATACACTTCCCAAAACCCACAGACTGTGCTCCCCATACTTGCACTGAGAAGTTATCTGTGGTTTAAATTTAATTACAATTCTCAGGAATAAAAAAAACAACAACAATTCTGACATTAATAACATAAAAAACAAACATGTCATTGTGTTTGTAGAGATCAGTTGCTCAGTGTGCAGATGGAATCTTGCCAATTGATTTATTATTTATGTTTCTCAGGCGTGAAGCAGGGATCGTTGGCTACAACGGAACCACTGGGATGAAATAAACTATGATCAGCCAGCCGTTCACTCAACATGCCTTTCGTTAACTCCCAGAAAAGTTACACTGTCTGTGGCATTTTCAGTTTACTGTGGAGGACATTTTCTGCAGGCAGGGAGTTTCCAGGTCTGCAGTGATATATGAGTCGGCTTCTCTCCCCTGTGCGTCAGACCTATCAATGAGTCCCGGCTCAGGGGAGTTTGTCAGGCTTACCTGGCGTGAGAGATGGGACAGCTCTCACTCTGCTGTCGGTTGTGTGTGTGAGTATTGAGAATATAAACACATTCCGTATCGCCTGTTTACTGCAGTGAGCAGCTGTTAACAGCATTACGCACTGTTTATCTACTTGTGTAGGATCTGTGTGTAGGTCTCCCTGAAGTAAAGTGTGCCTTCAGGTGATTCTTTCTTGCTGCATTCCTCACAAATAAACACCTTTAAGACATGCTTACATGCAGGAAACAACTTGTTCGGGTATGTCGCAGGAGTGTTAACCAACCCATAGGGATTACAGGTCTTCCAGAGAAAGAAGATACACTGTAAAAATTATAGAGTTAAAGGAAGGGATGAAGCGGCATGTATCCATGGTAACGGCGCCAGTTCATGGTGTTTTTCAAGTGTATGATGATTGCAAGGGAAGGCAAACGGATGCCCTGTGGGGTTTACTTCTTTGTAGCGGTGAAACCATTTGTGTGTGTGTGTGTGTGTGTGTGTGCGTGCGTGCGTGTGTGTGTGTGCGTGCATTTGCGTGCATGTGTATTAGTGTATTGTGTATAGTATGTGTATTCTCTCAATCCTTTTTATGGCACAAAGGCACCTTCACTTCCAAAACGTATAGATCCCTATTTGGATCGCAAAAATCTACTTGAAGGTATGAAAGACATTTTGGGGATTTCTTTCCCAAAAGGGTGGTTCAATAGAGTGCAACCTGATCACATCTTGAGCATTTTGGCATACAGGGGAAACTGAAAAGATTTAATGTGCCTATAAGACAGTTTATTGCATGCTTATGACTGCCAAGAAAATGTGAAACAGTTTAGGCTTAATGATTTTGTCAGGTACCCTTGATCTTGGAAGAATCAGGTTTTCCCTGCAGGATCAATTTTATTAATTTAGAAAATGTTTTGCATTGCTATTGTTTTGTGTCGTGCTAGCTTTACTTTATAGACATTTGTAGACATTTGTGTAGATCAAGTGTATGTGAACATACAGATATTCAAAACAATATGAATGATTTTTAATTAAAAATCACATATTCACATATATATGAAAAAACAGTACAATCAGACTGAATAAAATGAAGATTATTATTAATTCTTATGTTCATTTTTATGGCCAAACTGTGTTGATGTAGCTCTATGGTCATTTTTGCACGTGTATATTGTGTTGATAGAGAGTGAAGCTAGTGTGTAGCGTAAAATGCTCCCATTATTGTATCCACCCCTATATGTAAGCACTCATGGCACTGCAATGCACTTTGTAACTGCATTTACTAAACAGCTTGTATCCACCAAAGTGCACATTCTCATTTAAATTCACAGCAATTTCCAGTATGAATGCAAAATGCCTCCCCGACCTTCATCTCTCTCTCTCTCTCTCTCTCTCTGTCTCTCTCTCTGTGTCTCTCTATCTCTGTGTCTCTCTTTTTTTCTCTCTCACACACACAC
>NC_045738.1:12836896-12839597 GCF_008692095.1 Etheostoma spectabile | reverse complement strand
ACACACACACACACACACACACACAACCTGCTCAACAGTAGTGCTAACTATGATGGAGGGAGTGGGAGAAAAGTAAAAATGAGTGAGGGATTGTGCTAATAGCCACAATATTCATTATCCCATTAGCTTCCATATTATCACCACACACACGCACACACACGCCCTCATAAACACTGCTAACAAAACATCATTTTAATCACTTATTCAGTCACTTACAGCCTCTCAGATGCACATCCCACACCTTTAGAGTCACCACATACATGCACAAATACACACACATGTACACACTGTTGCATCGTAGTGTGCTCGTGTAGCTATTAGGCTAGTATCATTAAAGCTCTTCAGTCTAATTTTCTCCCATGATGAGCTACAAGTCTCAATGGGACGATGGGGAGAAATCCGGCATGATTGACTTGACCTGTGCTCTTTTCAATGAGCCATTAGTGAACAAGAACACATAAGAGTACACACACACACACACACACACACACACACACACACACACACACACACACACACCTGTGCTAATGTAAGTCAGTTCCCCATATTCATTTACATATTTGTGAAAAGACCTGTCAGATGTTTGGAAGAAAACTGTGTGTGTGTGTGTGTGTGTGTGTGTTGTGTGTGTGTGTGTGTGTGTGTGTTGGTGTGTGTGTGTGTTTGTGTTTGTGTTTGTGTTTGTGTTTGTGTGTGTGTGTGTGTGTGTGTGGGGGGGGGGTGTTCACTTTCTCCCTGTTTGTGAAGGTGTATTCGAGTGCTTGTTCGTCACTTTCCCTCTCTCATGAGCCAGGTGCCACAGGGAAATGCTTGGAATGTAAGCCGTTGATGAGTGATGGCGACAGTTTGCCAGAGAAACATAGTGATGGAGGGAGATGGAAAAAGGGAGGGAGATGCCTCGTGCTTACTCTACAGATATTGTACCAACCACTGATAAGCGCTGTCACACCCCAGGAAAAAGATTTCCCCCTATGTATCATCGTTCATTTTAATTCCCTCATTTATCAGTTTTGCCACAGTGTTTGGGCAATTGAGGCTGATATTTGTTTTCTATGTGGGCCGTGCATGCCTGAGTTATGAAATGCAGTAGAGAGAGGAGGTTGGAGGGAGGACATTTAGAAATTGGGAAATCATTTACAGTAAGTTGGAAGCAGGGAGTGAGGTAGGAGGGAAAGGAGTGGTTACCCATTAATAAATATAGGCATATTATGGCTGGGATGGAGGATTTCACAGTCTATACATAATTCGTATGTGTGCACGTTTGTCTGCTGGGTAGAAGCAGAAATGCAGACAAGAACAGAAACCCAGTGGGACTTGTGTCTAGAATTTATTTCAAGGCATAACAATCCCTCTGACCACAAAGGGCTTCTTATGTTTACAACTTCTGATTATGCTGGTCCATTAAATTCTGAATGGGCGTTTTGAGAGATGCAATCTGACCTCTACAGGTCAAGAAACAATGTGTAATTTTGTATCCCTCTGTCTTTCTAGAGAAAACACACTTAACTATACTAATTATTAAAGGTCCCATGTCATGAAAACCCTAACACCCCCCATTGGCACTTCCTCCTGAAGTCAGTTGACCAATACTAATAATTTGTGGAATTGAGTGTGCCTACTTTTTAAAAGCATTTACAACATATATTGGCTGTGTTTTTTTTTATTTATACTACTATAATACTTGACCCTTAACCTGCTTAACTAATGATATTTATATCAGTATCTACTATACTTTGGGCTAATTAGCAAGTGTTAGCATGCTAACATGCTAAACTAAGATGTTGGACATGGTCACTACACCTGCTAAACATCAGCATGTTAGCATGCTGACATTAGCGTTTAACACAAAGCACCACAGTGCCTAAGCACAGCCTCGCAGGGCCACTAGCATGGCTTTAGACTAATAATCCTGTTAAGTTTTAGGCATCTCCCTTCTACTTACTACTGTATATCACTTTTTGACCTTATTGAATGACTTTGATTTACTTTACTTGCAGAGGAAATGAAAGGTTGAATTCCAGCTAGGAATGTCAGGAAGGAAATGGATTGTGGTGTTTGTAGAAGCACATAAGATAACCCATTTTTATTGCTGGAGAGTTCAGGTGGAAATGATTAGGGAGATGCTGTAGATCTCCTAAGCGGCCTGGAAACACAGAAACCACGCCCTCTTTGGAGGGTGGTAGACCACATACTACGAGCCATAACAAACTGCAGATTGTTTGGGATTCAGTATACAAAGAGACCAAGGAGGTGTAGCGGAAAATCCAAGATGATTTCAGGCTTGTTGTATTGGGTATCCTTCCAGAAGGAATAAGTGAAGTATATATTGTATCTATTACTAAAGCTAGAAATTATTAACAGACTGGCTGTTACATTAAAATGGTTTTAGTCAAATGCCTCAAAATTATGAACAGTGGCTCTCCAAATTGTATGAAAAAGAAGCAGCTCTTAAAACCCACACCAATTAATATCACACTGCTCTTTATAGTGACATCCCAGTTACTAAAGTCAGCCCCTCAGTGTGTCCTCTGTCTCCTGCTGATGTGGGAAAAGAGGGGAACAGTGGGGTGAGGAGGAAAGGGAGAGAAATGGTGGGAACAGATGGCGAAGTGGCCTCTATGTTCAGCTGCCTCTGGGTGATTATGGACACAGCTGTCAGTCACATTGTGTGTGTGTGTGTGTGTGTGTGTGTGTGTGGGTG
>NC_045738.1:12831674-12836886 GCF_008692095.1 Etheostoma spectabile | reverse complement strand
TTTGTGTGTGTGTGTGTGTGTGTTTGTGTGTGTGTGTGGTTTTTGTGCATATATGCAGTGTCTGTGCCTCTAACTCTCCCATGTGTTCTTCAGTCCCTTTGTAATAGTTGCATCTCGGCAAAGTTACATTAGATCCATGTGTTTATTGCTATGACATATTTTTTGATTACATTGGTGTTGTGGCAGAGCTCACATCTCAGATTAGATTTCACACAAAACCTTGCTAAGAATGTACGATTAATGTCACCTGTCCACACTGTCAAAAGCAAAAGCTTTCTCTCTATCTTTCTTTTTTTGGGACTTTGGCAGCATGTGTTTCTTTACCTTTAGGCTTTACCTCCATCTAGTGGTGCTTCACATCAATGCTGCTCACCCTTTGTCATTTGGGAACATTTGCACAATGCAGAACTCCCAGGCACACCTTCTTATCAGGCTTATTCTATTTGATTTAATTTCATTATGGATTGAATAAGAAAGTGTAAGAAACAAAATTGTTTCATCTACTCATGAGAAAATTGAAGGTCAGTTTGCTGGTAGTTTTTAGAAGAACATCAAAGCATCTCACAAATGAAAATAATAAATAAGCTGCTAGTTTGTTAATCAAGGAGCCAGTCAGTCAAGATTAAGTGGTTAATACAAATATTTGCTGTAATGTCTAATTCACCGTCACTGTCACATACACAACAGTATGTGTGAAATTATGATCTACTGGGGGGGGGAATCGGAGATGATTACCAGTGGCTATTAGCCAGCTGTTGAAACATTTTACTACGGCAAATGAGGATAAAAGGGAGGAGTCACATTCATGCATTAGACAAAGTGTAGGAACACAAGACATTTTATTTTGTTGTTAATATCTACAATTTTGAGTTTGCATACAGATTTTCTTTTGTAGCTGAGCATACTCCATAATGTTTATGAATACTTTCATAAACAGAACCCCTAAACCTTTGGACCTTCCCAGTAAAGTAGTCAGGGGGTATCTTATATATGCAGTATTTAATCGTATTTACATTTATTCACAGAACACATGTTTCTCTGGATGCCTCATGTCATCACTGGAGTGGTTTCAGTTGGCAGAGGGGGCGTGTAGCGATCCATCACATCGTGGATCCAGTCATTGTACATGCACAGCTTGGTGTAGACGCTGGGGTCAGCTGGGTTACTGCAGCCGTGACTGAACCACTGCACACCCTGCAGCTGGCCATCACACACCATCACACTGCCACCATCATGCTGGAGAGAGAGGGGAGAGAATAGCAGGCTCTGTTGGGGTTGTTTATGTGAAATGTATGCGAGTAAGTGAGTTAAAATGAAAATGCTGTGAAACAGTGGGAGGCAGAGAGATACAGCTGTGTGATCCACCGCTTCTCTGGGTTGTGACCATTCTCACCATGCAGTTATCTGTGTTTGCTTGTCCAGCGCAGACCATGCCCATGCTCCAGAACAGGAACTCAGGGAACGTGTTCATGCAAGTCTGGTCATCCACAACAGGCACAGTTATACACTTCAAGCGTTGAGAAGGCTCATCTGTTTCCAAGAGCAAGAAGGTGGGTTATTATTACCATAGACTATATAAAAGGTTATGTCACTGATTTGTTCAGGTACTTCAAATCAGGTATCTCATCTAAATGTGTTATATTCTGTACCATCACTCATCAACATGTTCATCATTTGTTGAAAAAGGCTTCCTCCCTTCCCCTTTTTAGGTCTATGGATTACTTCCCATTTTTATGCATTACCACTTCTTGCACTTGAGCATTAAGGTCTAAACCTTAAGTAAATTCTATTGTCAAGGTCTACCTCATTTGGTTAGTCCTGATCACTGACTGGGCATTTTGACAAGCAATTAGAAACTCCTCTGATTAAAGAAAGCCATTTTTAGCAGTTATTAGAACTGAATGTTCACGCCTTGTTAGCATTGCAATGACCAGAATATTGATGAGCTTTTCAGCAAGTACTAGCAAACTGACGTTTTGATCAGAATCCAACATTTCCCTCCTTCACGGGGCAAGGTAAAGTAGTGCAGTGTGAATTTATGCGACTTTATTAAGCCTACATTTCCAATAAATGATGCCTGTTGAAGAGTGAGTGGTTAGTTTTGCTGCTTGAATTTAAAGTCTCACAATATTTGCAGTAGTGGCATATTTGTGGGCGTCGACACATTCTCATATACAGGACGCAACCTCTCTAATCATTCACACAATATGACAACAAGATGTAACAATAAACACATTAAGTTACTGTCGGTAGATCAACCTATCATTACGGGTGGACAGGATATTCAGTGTTTATTTGGGGCATTATTGTGTTGTGAATCTTTGTGCCTCACAGAGATAAAACTTGTCCTTCTATATTTAAAGGATCAGTTTACCGAAATTACAACTAAAATTGCAATTTTCTAAATAACTTTTAGTGGTATCCAGGATAAAAAAATGTTGTCCATGATTTGTAAGTTTGTATTCATGGAATTTTATTTGTTGCACACACCATTTAAATCTTTTCAGAATCAGTGCCCAATACAATGGATATGAATTGATAATCTACAATAATCTGCTATTTTCATGGTAATATTTTCTACTGAAGAAAGAGTCTGTAACTGTCCACACAAGGTCTGTTTAAACAAAGTCTGTTTAAATTTCCATCTCTGATTTTTACATATGTATTCAACAAGTTTTTCCAGAGCTCAAAGATGCACATTAAATTTTGAAATGTAATACAACTACTAAAAGAAAAGCTCTACAGGAAACCTTTAGTTAGATATTTATAGGAAACACGGATAAAACAAATCTTGTAGAACAGGGAATACTTGTGGACTGGATTAGAGAACACTGGCTTTGCAGCAATTCTATGAAAGTCTAATGTGGTAGCAAGTTAATGAGGTGTGAGCAACAGTAGCTCTTTTAAATCCACTTACATTGATTTGGGATGGTGGATCCCCAGCCGCTGACATGGCAGGTCTCTCCAGGCTGTGGACAGCGGCTGGGCAGAGGGATGGGCTGGGCGTGCTGGGTGAAGCGGGCGGGTTCGGCCAGACGGACCATCGTGAGGCTGTGGAGGGGCGAGCGGTAGGGACTATGACGGATGACGTCAGCAACGTAGATGTGCTGCTCGGTGCCCTCATCCACGGTAACGTCATGTTCCCCAAGAGATGCAATGGTGCTGTAGGATCTGCAGGGTCAGGGGAAGAGAGACTAATGTGTTAAGTGCAAGCAGACCTTTCATGCCTCAGGCAGAAACAGACCCATGACTGAGGAACAGTACTCCTTAATCAGACATGAGCAGCAGGTTAATGAATGTGGTTTAATTAAGACATTAACAACATCAAGTCTTTCTAACTCTGACTGCCCAAGTCATTTCTGATTAAGTTGTCAAGACAGATTACAATGATGTCTCCAGACATAAGAGTATAAGAACAGCATGTGCCGTAGTACATAATGGTTTAACTGACAAAAATGTCTGACCTATTTATGAATCCCTTTTGTGAGCAAAACAACAAGTACAAAACATTTAGCTTTTTGTTTCTTCAGGAAAAATTGTGCCAGACGCAAGGCAAAGCCAAAGACTGAAGGTCATGCTGAAAAGGCTGCAGGAATGTTATTACAGGTAAAATTGAAACTAAGCAGAATATGTCAAGCACCTCAGCCAGGTCTTACCAAGCCCAAATGTAATTTGAAAACAAGTGCAACTTTTTACATTAAATGTTTTGTTTGGACTCTTTGAATAGTCATAAAGAGCAAGGCACAAAAAAGTATGACTTTAAGTCTACTTCAGTTGTACGTTTTCATTTTGCACTAACATTCACTAGTACCTACGTGGGTGCACAGTCAAAGGAAGTTACTATCCATAATTTGTCAATAAGAGCTCCACTGCAGGACACTCCTCCGCCATGCAGTTTGACCTGCCAGGGTCTGGAGTGAGGCTGGCACACCTTGGAGTCCCCTAGGGGAGACGCTCCTGTAAAACACAGACAAGACCAAAGAGAAATAAATACACTAATATTAATTTATTTTCTTTTACACACAACATGGAAAATATCTACCTGTCAGTCCCAAAGCAACCAGCAGAAGGATAAGGTTCATGTTGTATCGCAGTTTCCTAGTGTTCTTCTGTAGTTCTGTTAGTGTGTGATGTTCTGATTAGTCTGGAGTCCTTATACCTGCAAACTTTTTAAGGACAGTGGGAGGAACAGACTGATTTATTACTATCCAGCATCATTTCCCGTCCAATCTTTGCAATAACCTTATCAGAGACATCTTCAACACAATATGTTCAAGGTTGTACACGGAACCAGGAAGATCCTCATTTATGGTATATGAAAGATATTGTTTTGACATGATAGATTACAGTGACGGCTTTTGTATTTTGGGGAGGTTTATGTCTTTTCCATAGCAAAAATCTGCTTTTCACAGATTCTTTTAGTTTAGTAGGATTTATTAAAGTCATTTGTTATGGCTAGTCTGTGCTAAGTGCACTCTAAAATGAATAGTAGTGTCATGGATAAATGAACAGTGTTTTTCTGGCACCACAAGAAGTAGTAATAAAGGTGATAAGAGTGGAGATATTATGCCCACTGCTGTTTGTAAAGTTAATATTTTACCATGATGCAATTTTAAAAGGCTTGTCTTAAAAAATCACAGATTGCACAACTCATCAGACTGCAGTTTTGGGAAACAAGTAATAGTAATGTAGTACTTTTCTCTTCTTCTTTGAGTCGCTGAAAAGGTGATTAAAAATAAGTCAAAATGATGACTTTTTTAATCATTGTTCTGGTAGAGGTACCCTCACGAAACTGGTTTACATTCCTTGAGTTTAATTTCAAATTGATTGAAGTACAAATTGTAGTACTCGGGCTTTGGAACAATTAATTACATGTTTACATGTTTGTATGTTTTGGGGACACTTTTTAACTTAAAGATCAATTTGACCCCAATTGCCTGCCTAAGACTTCATGAATTACTAACGTTTTGCAAAGTCTTACCTTCCTCAGTTGTTTGTTTTTTGTACAAAGAGCACAATTGGTTTATTTATTTATTTTGTTTATTTTCTTATTATTTTGGTTCCCCATTAGCTTCTGACATAGCAGTTTCTAATCTTCCTGGGCTCCATGAATGCAAGGTCCCAAAATATCATTAACAACAATAAATTAATCGAATTACAACATATACAGTGGGGCTTGAAAGTTTGGGCACCCCAGGTAAAAATTTGTAGT
>NC_045738.1:12831542-12831664 GCF_008692095.1 Etheostoma spectabile | reverse complement strand
GCATAAAGAAGCCAAGAAAAGATGGAAAAGTCTCCAAAAAGCATCAAATGACAGAGTAGACATTCGTATAATATTTCACAAAAAGTAAGATTTTATTTCCATCATTTACACTTTCAAAATAA
>NC_045738.1:12831335-12831530 GCF_008692095.1 Etheostoma spectabile | reverse complement strand
ACAAAAAAATGGTGTCTGCAAAAGTTTGGGCACCCTGCAGAGTTAATACCTTGTACTGTCCTCTTATCACAGCTTGGAAACGCTTCTTGTAGCCAGCCAAGAGTCTTTCAATTCTTGTTCTAGGTATCTTTACTCATTCTTACTTACAAAAGTAAGCGGTTCTGTCTGATATTTTTCTTGGTCTTCCAGATCTTG
>NC_045738.1:12831231-12831325 GCF_008692095.1 Etheostoma spectabile | reverse complement strand
CTTCCACTGTT
Organism: Etheostoma spectabile; assembly: GCF_008692095.1. Lineage (NCBI taxonomy): Eukaryota > Metazoa > Chordata > Actinopteri > Perciformes > Percidae > Etheostoma > Etheostoma spectabile. The sequence goes on along the minus strand of NC_045738.1, from coordinate 12,831,314 downwards.
CCTGATGACTGCCATTTCTTAATTACATTCTGAAGAGAGGACATTGGCATCTGAAAACGCTTTGCTATCTTCTTATAGCCTTC
>NC_045738.1:12820422-12831221 GCF_008692095.1 Etheostoma spectabile | reverse complement strand
TGAGTGTCAACTATTTTCAGTTTCAGTTTTCTAGACAACTGCCTAGAAGAACCCATGGTGCTGATTGTTGGGGCAAGGTCAGATGAGTTGATTTAAAACCTCCGGTTTTGGATGGCCAGAGCAGTCTAGACGTAGTTTATCCCTGTTTTGCAGCAGATGCAGATACCCACAGATTAAATCATGTTAGTGTGGAAGTTAAATCTGATCACAGCCTGCACAGTCTGATACCAAACACAGAATGCAGTTCTTCTCAAATTGATCTGGATACAAATGGACTGCAAACACAATAATCAGGATTTGCCATTATATATAAATTAAATAAGTATAGTAGTTGTATAGTAGCCGCAGCTATCTTTAAAATACACTCAAGTGTGTTTGTCCTGCGTATGTCTGCTACCGTATACATCTTTTGTAACACCTAAACAAGATGATACTTGAAAGCAAATTTCTCTCTCTCTCTCTCTTGTTTGTGTTGGTTACATTTTCAGAAGAGGCCATGTCGTGGATTTATGCCCTAATTAAAAATTGCAACATTCTTGCATTTTTGCTTGTCAGAATCCTCAAAACAGACCTCACAGGGTTTATTCATCTCTGCGCTCACATTTTCTATGTTTCTTTTCATCCATTATTAATCGCAGCAGAAACCTCTGTTCTGGTGCTGCCTCCGCTGATAAAAGCAGGGCGCCTCATTGCAGATTCATGCAGACATAAACACGTGATCGTTTGCATCAGTCGGATTAAAGGAAACTCAGGTCTTACACAGCAAGACAGGAGAAATATGCACAATTTACTATATCAAACAGTAAACTAAATTTTCATTTATCCACCATAGACACCATATTTGTTTTGTATAAAATATTTCATTTCAAGATATGACACAAATATTTTAATTTATTTAGCGGTGGGATGACTGAACACAAGTAGGTAGCGATAGAACATTACATTATTTGCATGGTTGTTTCTTAACTCTGACAGTCAGGAAGAAATTCAGTTGTACATGATAAGGTGCTGTGTGCTCTTTCCCTTGTGACCGCCAACTTCTTCTGTCCTGTTCCTCTGTACAAGCTGTTAGTTGTTGTTGTTGTTGTTGTTGTTGTTTTCAAAGGATTACAGTCCCTGTTGGGTGGTTTTCATCAGTGCAGTGGCCCAAGAAAGTGCCTCAAAGAGCAAGGGGTCCACTACTTTTTTTTGAAGATGCTGTTTATTGGTTCTGAGTCTGTGGTGAGGTGATATAGGAACAAATTCGAAATCCCAATTGACGTTTGGGCCTTTCGTGTGGAGCTTGAAAGTTTTCATGTTGTCAGAAAATGTAGCTGAGGTCATTGGATATCAGTTTTTATTTACTTCTGGTAAATGATGTGGTACATCTGGTCATGTAGGATGCCAGCATATGTGCTCACGACAGTGGTAGTATCAGTGTAAATATTCCTGTGGGCAACACGCAGAAAGAGAAGAGTTTGAATATGAATCCACACTTCTTTTTTATACTGCATCAGTGAATATACATTTAAAATCTCTTACTTTGCCTTCTCCTCCAGCTTCAGGCCCTTGATGCTATCCAGGTATCCACTGGCAGTGTTGACGGCATTGTCATAGTAGGACCTTATGGTGCCTGTGATCTTGGTCAGGGTCCCCTGCTCCTCCTCCGCCTGCCTCGGCATACGGAAGCTTTCAGCACCTGCACAAGACAGCTCAGAGGTGTCAAAGGGTTCCACATTTTACCCGGAAAACATTACATATTATCCATCACTGATTTATCCTATGCTGAATTAAATTCCATGTTCTGAGAATGTCCTTACTGAGAGCGAGGAGCGCAACCAGCCCAGTAATGACAAGCAGCTTATTCATAGTGTCACTCGTATCTGTGAGGAAAGAACAGAAAGGGGCATTTAAAGCCTACCTCACTTTATCCACTAGGGTGAGACATTGTCATACATTTCTCTGCTCATGTGTAGCTGATAGATTTGTGGTGATATGAACTTTCTAAACTTGAAGACAATTTATTTTACTCTTCTAGCATGAACACAAAAGTTTTTCTTATTTGCAATTATGTTGAACATGCAGCTTATGTCTGAAAAAATACATTCAAATGTTCTCATATCTACTGCAACATTCATGCTTTTCTTAGACTCTATCCCACTCAGTAATTGAAGTAAAAATGTCAGTACTCACTGTATTCCCTCTTCTCTAGAAAACAGAGTAAGAGGCACCACTGGCCCAGCCTGTTTATATAGGAGTGCGAATGTGTTGACTTGTCGCCCCCAGAGACAAAGTGCACTCCGTGGTAGATAAACCAGCACTGTTGCCTGGTATATGTTTGTGGGAGTATGGTTGATATTGCGTCTTGATGAAATGGACATAATGGCTAACTGTGTAAACACAAGAATGTTAACAAAGCATCAACAGTTGCATTAGATGTCATCAAAAGCCACCGATTGGATTTTCTAAGGACAGAGGTTGATGGCCCGTCATGTTGATACAGTTTCCACTAACTACAGTATGTGACGCTAACTTTGAATACACCCCAATCAGTTCTATACCATTGATTAGGTTAGTAGTTCATTAATGTGTCACACTCTTACACGTTGCCCTGTTGTCATTCTCTATGAGGAAGCACTTGTTACTTGCATAATGGTTGGTGATGCGTTCATGTCACATTACAGTAGTCCTAAGTCCTATTAAGATGGCCTTAAGTCTAGAGTGCATTGAACACGTCAACCAGGTTATTCAGGTTACGAAGTATTTAGGTCAGCTATGAGATTTATTGGGCTGCAATGACATCTTGCAGCTCTTTTTATGTAAGTATTTATTTTTTCCACTTATCTGTGTCAAAGATCCCTGAACAACTCCCACTCATCAGTGCAATCTTAGTCAGAAATAGAGGAACTGTTTTAGTACAGGGTTTGCTGGCAAAGGCACAGTTTTTGTTTGTTTTATGGTGATTGATATCAAATGAGTACAAAATGTAGACACATTTTTGTCATTTTTTTGTGTTTTCATGACTTGTCCATTGATTGTATAAAAAAATGTTTCTCATACTCCAAGCAAAACAATACATTTTTTATTATTATTTTTATTTTTTTTATCCATCTTTATAATCATTTGTTTGTTTGGTTTGTCTTTTTAGCCCTGATGTTTTGATTCTATATTGATGGTAAATATTTTGGCTCGTGAAAGTGCAAATGCCCTGGCAAAACTTTTGTTCACGATTTTGTGAAGAGCAGTCCCAGTGTTTGTTTTTAAAGTTGTGTTCTGTAAAAAAAAAAAAACTTTCAGCACACAGGCTTTATAGTTTACAGGACTTTTAGATTTATTTGTCTGTTAATTAAAAAAAACACAATTTCAGCACAATAACTTTATTAACTTACCAGCTACCTGTGATCTTCATTGATTACAAAGCATGGCGGTGAAGTCTCAGTTTTAGAAGTCAGTTTCTCTGTAATGGCTATGTTGATTGAGTCCTAAGTAAATATGTGTTTCCACCTCACATGTCATGTTGCGTGTGACCCGAGGACTCAGGTCAGTTTAAGGACAGCTGTGGGCAGCAGTGGGATTCAGATTTCGGCTGATTCAGTGCTGTGCTCACTCGGCTTTGACGACATTAGAGTGCACAATGGAACTATCAATGGCTACAGAGACACTGCTTTTCTGTCAGTGCTGTTGCGTGTTATGTCTTGAACTCTGTAATTAAACAGTAGGTTAGATGTTTGTATAATGAATTGAAAAGAAGTTACAATTACCAGAATGTCTGAAATGAGGCCGGAAGGAAGAATTAGCACATCATGCTGCTCTCACACAACATGCCATGATTCACATAGACCTCAGGCTTGGTGTTCTGGGAACATCTATTAATGCTAAATAAAAGAAATGCTATAGTCTGTTTTGATTCAGTGAGATCACTGTAACTACACAGATATGGTGTGTTCAACTCCTTCATTTCAAGTAAATAATACTCTTGGAGGAATACTCTGTGTGCTTTGATTTAGTAGACCCAAACTGAGCTTGAGCTCTGATTAGAGTAAAGATCTCATGTCTTAACAGTAGTCTCTTTGGTAACACTTTATAACAACCATTATTAAGAAATGGTATATTGATAGCTATTAATCTCTAGTTAAGTTATTTTACGCTTAACAAACAATGAAATGAGGATTTATCATGTTTCCGTATTATTAATACTTTTATATAACTTTTGATGTTATTTTATCAGACGTTTAGTGCAATATATGAAAAAAAACTTTTTTACGGTTTTCAAATGGTTTACAAAGGTTTACAGATCATTTGGTAATCATTAACAAATACATAATATAATAAATCAAATTATATGATGTGTGCAACAATAAACTGTTAAACGAATTATTAAACAATATTAATGAGTTTACCATTTATTGGGGATGGTTATTATAGTGTAACAGTGTTTCATTTTAAATTACAAATCACCTTTATAATGTGTGATTTGAATGATCATAATGTATGTAATGTAATGATATATGAAACACATTAACATGTGTTTCATATATCTTAATTAAAATGTATAGCTGGGATTGAGCTGTGAGCTGTGATGAACACAATGATTAATGGAGCTTGGAACAACTTTTGTTCTGCTCATAAAATTATATGATAGGGTAATTTATGATCAACTGTGGAAGTAGACCTTGAATCTCTTGATGAAGAAACACATTTCAAATAGTTTTCCAGTTCATTTTAATGAACACACTCACACATACACATACACAATCAATCACACAGAGACTTTGGTTAGTGTATCAAACACAAAATACTGTACATGCACAATTTGCATAGGCGGTGTTCGCCCTGCTTTTAACTCTGCATGGTTTGGCAAAGATATTGATTTGAAAAGAGGCAAAGGATTGTATTTGCATTGTGCATTGCTCTTCTCAGCCTAAACTGGTGTTTGCTCCTATGATCTATCATCTATTAAAGGCTGCTGACAGGTGCCTTTCTCTGGTTGTTCTTCTTTACTCAGTGGGCAGGTATTTGTCCAGGTAGACCTTGATGTTGTCAATGGCTTCGCTCAGGTAGTCACCAACGTGGGGGCGCACGTATTGTCCGTACACACCCAGCACTGATGAACGGGCCTTGTCCACCAGGGGAGATGCCTCCTGGCCCAGGCCACTGCACAAATCAGGGAAGAAAGGTTATTTAAAGAAATCATCACGACAAAAAGATTCATCAGCTAGCTCAGTGCCTGGATAGTGTATTCTCAATAGAAATTGTGATTACACAGCAATGTTGCAGTTGACGTGGACACTTAACTTAACAGTTTCAGGTTCAATAATACAGAGTTTTTAATGGGAAGAAATAGTTTTCAGTGAACACTCACGTGGCAACCTTGACGATGGCTTGGAACTCAGGCTTGGTCTGCAGCTGCTCAAAGAAGTCTTTGGCAGCCTTTCCACGCTCACTATCTCCGACTGTCTCCAACGCAGGAGCAGCGGCAGCCTGCAGCTTACCGTAAGCAGTCAGCAGCCTCTGGTAGAACACAGATTTCAAGGAATCATACTTTTCAACAAGATCCGCTGATGGTGTGGGAATGTCACACAGGCTCACAGAGACTGGAATGAAATCAGAATGGTAGAATTGTTATGATAGAATCAGTGTTGAAAAAACTAAAAAAAAGATGACAATAAGTTGATAAAGCATCAAGAAATGTTGAATTGGAAAAAACATCCATGTAAGTTCTTGCTTTGGAACAATCATCAAAGAACCAAATAAAAGCTGCTTTTTCCTATTTTGGTTTCTTTCTCTTGGTAATTGTATCCAAACTCAGGTTTCTTTGACCAGTATTATGACTAAAACGCAGTCTTTATCTTGCATGCGAACCACAGGTAATCAATGTGTTCATTAAATTACTGCAACACGAGTGAATGTAATAAAAACATTTTACATTTGATTAACTATAAAACAAGGAATGCAGAAAAATGAGAAGTACATTTCTCCAAATGGCTCTCTGTATTATGCATGATATTTTCCCTTTTACACACAGTCACATAGTAAAACTTTAGTTTAAGCTGCAATTGTACAGATGTCGCCTTACCCTGCAGAGCGAGGATCAGTGCCAATGCGTATTTAGCATTCATGTCTGAAACAAGAGAAAAGAGGAACAAAACTTAAAATTGAACCCTCCGTTAAGTGTTACAAATATTATTGTCCTCAGGAGACAATGCACGAGTTAATAAAACTGCAAAGATGGAATGCAAAAATCAAATACCTAAATGTTTTATAAAATATATGTTTTAGTGAAATCTATTCAGAATAGGCTTCAGAAGAGAAGCTGCATGGGCTGCTGCAGCAAGAAGAGTGGTTACCTGCTGTTGTGTTGGATGTACAGATCCAAGAAGTGACAGTCTTCTCTGAAAGTGAGTTGTCTGTAACTCGGAGCTCACATCTGGACACAATGATATAGGGGGGGACTGCAAACAAACGTCATCTGATGACCATACACACAATCACGCACACACCCATGCATGGACATGCACGCTCACACACACGTTCACCTAAACAAAGTCCAGTGTACATAATATTCACTTTAAATATTGTATGTTGAAATATGACTAAGTTGTTATGCAATGTTCCTCAAAGTAAGTTTATCTGTATTCATATGGCGATGCACTTAGAGCCCTCCTGATAATACTGCTTAAGCCACACTGCATGTATATCATAAGCATCATGTCTCCAGTGGCACAGAAAACAACCTTTAAAGCATTTTATGTGTGGTGTACCTGCTGCAATAAAAGATAATAGAAGATTTACTAATTAACATTTATTTGACGGAAGATCGGAATCACCTAACGTCTGCTCAGAGATAGATCAGAGTCAAATGGTCAGCAGGTCAATCAACCAGGACCATGTCTAGACACATTGTACTATAACCTGAGCAAGGCATGCTGGGATTACTGATTCACCTTTCACCCTCATACCCTGAGAAAGACTCCATGCAGGGTGATAAAGGACCATTTTATAATAATTTAAAGGTTTTCCTTTTTCTTCTTTTTTTTATTAATAAGATATTCTTTTTGTCTTTCTCTTTATCTGTAGATGTATGCACGTAGTAGCACTGCAACGTCAGCATCAGCCAGAGAAAATGGTAAGATTTGTTTTTTCATTAGCAGAACTAAATATAACTCATTCAATAGCTCTTAAAGGGAATTGTCACCTAAAGCAAAGGTGCATTCTTATATTACAAAAATGCATATTATGCGAGTAAATGTTGTATATAAATCATATCATGTATAGTATGTTGGGGAATTTACCCTTTGATTACATAAGATCATAAGAGGGAATATTTAAAAAGAGCAGTATTCCCTCTCATGATCTCTTCCTCTCTTTTGTTGTCTTTTTTGCAGGACAAGCTGGGCCCGTACAGCGACATGTACTACATAGGTTTATTATAGATTGTTTCTGTTTTTTGACGCAAAGCCTTATAACATGATGAGTTCAGGCGGTAAGAATTACAGAAGAATGGTTAGAGTATTCATTTATTGTCAGCTCTTCTTGACATTTTCAACATGACATCATAACTTTGCATGAACATACACAACGACTTTCTTAAGCCAAGAGGCGTGTTATCTGTACGCATTTTGAGCTCTCCGCGTGTATGTCTACGCTGTTATCTCGAGAATAAAGCTGCGGTTGAGTTTAGGACACGTGACACACAGTTAGGTTTAGAAAAAGAAGAACAGGGTTAGCTTTAATAGAAAAAGAAACCAAAAGTTGAGTTTAGGAAATTATACATATGGGACATGCGGTACATGATCCCCAGTCTCCTGGGTGAAAGCCCTGTGTTTTACCCAGCCACCATCCTGACAAACAGGAATTTTGCCCTTTCATACTACTCGCTACGGCATAAATTCACACGCTATCGCAAGGTAATGTAAGTCAATGGAGAACAATCGGCGTTGATAAACACGCTAAAAAGCGTAGTATGTGTCTTGATAACACGTCAATAATGGCGTACGAATTGGCGTGTCATACATACGCCATGTCATGGGTTCAGTCTGATATTTGAGTGGGTTAAACCATTTGATTAGTCGCTTTCGGTGGAATGAGTTTGTCAATGGTTGTTGCGATCTTCTCCCACACAGAGCTTTTGACGTTAGAGGCCCATTCAACGTAGCTGTCAGTCACTGGTTGGATGTGGTCTTCATAGTAAGTACCAATAAAGCCCCTCAAATGTTCGACTTTAGCTGTGGCTTCCCTATGAGATGCACAAGTACACAGATGAGTAAAAAGGTATGTATAACATGGGCACAGAAACACATCAAGACAAAAGAAACGCAGACAAAATATTTTAACAATTCTGATAAATGGCAATCATTTACAGAGAGGTCCATTGTGCTCGCATTAAGGATGATTAACTGATAATGATACCTGGTTTTCTCTGCTAGTCTCTGCAGTATTCCTGGAGGCTCGGGTTGTAGCGGGGCGGGTGTCTGGGCCAAAATCGGTTCACATGCTGCTGAGGAGGATGTTCGTCAGTCACAAAGAACAAAGACACGATTAGCTTGGAAATAAAGGAAGTGCAACTGAAGATGTAATAATTATTTTTAAAGGCATACCTTGCATCAGTAATATGAGACCGAAAACAAGTTCTTTCATATGCATCTGCCAGGAGAAACACAACCGTCAGCAGTTTGTTATAATATTGTTTTAAAATATTGTCTCTCTCCCTTTTCAACAATTAAAGAAAATCTTTAGTATACTAAATTAAATCCCTGATTTTAAAAAAGAATTTGTTAATTTACACCACAACAAACTTGAAAAGGAGCGACAAAGGGTATTTTTTACCTTTTCCTCTGACTCTGGTCAACCGAAGTTGAATAACACAAGTGTTATCGGGCCATTTTATTTGTATTGGGTGAGAGCAACAGCTTGTACATTGGTCCAAATCAGATGGTCATTCATTGCGTTGTTTATTTTCCCCATTTTATTGAAAAAAATCTGAGACCCCAAAACAACAGGTCTGTGACAGAACAGTATTTTTACTATTTTCCCTCTAAGTGTCAGACTGTTTTGACATTTGACACAGAAAATGCACAGACAAATGGACTAACAGGCATGTAGAGAGATAAGAATTCTTTAAATTGTGATAAGATTTCAAAGTCGCGAAACTTCAGGGCAATTATTTGATGTGAAATTTGAACTCCATTTGAGTCACATGAAAGCTGCTGGTCATTTGTTTTATCCATTTTAGATAGTTATGTGATTAGTTTTTCTTTTTTTTGTAATCTGTTATCTTGATATCTTTTCAAGATCAACATTAGCTGAGTTCATGGACTGTCCGAGTGCCCTTTGGATAAGCTATGTTTACAGGCCAATCAAAGTCTCTGTTCTGGCAGGAGGTTTGAGTGAAGGGGACTAGGGGCAAATTAGATAAACATTGTCAGCCAAGCGAAGCATTTCTGTGTGCAAAGTCCATCACAAAATCAATTTACGGTAATCTTGTCAGTTCATATGCTCTATGCTTGTTGCATGTTCTGAATGGAAACAACTCAAAACTTGTGTTGAGATTGGAGTCAACTACGTCACATTTACAAACGTGTGTGTGTGTGAGTGTGTGTCCGTGTGTGTGTGTGTGAGAGAGAGAGAGTGAGTGAGTGACATGACTGTTTCCTTCCATTATGCTTTAGAAAAGTTATATGTTTATAAAATGTCTACATTTCATAATTACAAATCAAGAAATACACCATGTTAAACATTTTAAAGCTACATTAGAGTATTTATGTATTATGTTTTGGTTGGATTAAAATTATGTTAAACGATCGAAATATAGTGTATGAAGTAGGTTTTCAAAATACAGTTTACTGCATAAATCTTGAAAATAATAATGCCACTTCTCAGTTTTTATTTAACAGCTTTGTGATAGCTTTCAGCCAGAAGTCACAGATGGGACAAAACGTAAGTTAACTTTAGGTTTAGGAAGTCGATTTTCCACCTAATCAAACTGTTTCTGTGAAATGACTAGAAGTGAAAGGGATTTAAAGTTAATTTCAGCCCACGCAGCTGATGCAATCTGATCATAATCTGGTACCTCTGCCCACCAGCTGCTGACCTCTGTCACTCTGTTCTCTTCACAGGAACAGATCTCAATGAACTGGGACAACTGGTGGGTTATTAACCCAGCATAAACAGCGACTTTAGCACAGGAGTTGTGAAATGCCAGAAAAGCAGCCATGTTGGCACTTGCCCTTTGGTACAAGCTATTGACACAAATAAACTATTATCTATGCATAGATGCTGCTGACCCGAGTATAGATGAATCTGTTGGTCACAGTAAAAATGGCTGGTGGTTAAAACTATAAAATCCCATTGTGATCAATCAGTGATTGGTTGTTTAATGAACCCATGGCAAACTTGTTTTTTGACGTTCAGGAATTGCGGAATGTTTTATATTGAATGTGACTCTAGATGGTATAAAAGAAATACAGCATCAACAGAACTTTAGCTACAGTTAATATGCAGAGACTCCTGCATTTTACCCATTCTTTCACAGTATTGGTCAGTTTTTCAACAATACAGTAATATCTTACAGACCTGCTCTTAACTAATTTTCTCAAAAAAGATCTCATTAAAATTGGACTTGATGATCATTATCAGGTTTTAATGCCATGAAACATAGATGCGCCTGCGTTAATAACACTGATTGCCTTCTGATTCCATGATGAGACATGTTTAAATGATGAACTACATGCCTGGATACTCTGTTTATGTCTGTGCAAAGGCTTCTTTAAGTTTGTTAATATTCCAACTCTATGAGTTTTCATGTTGGCCCTGGATTAGAT
>NC_045738.1:12819398-12820412 GCF_008692095.1 Etheostoma spectabile | reverse complement strand
CCCATAATCATTAAAGATCAGGTAATTGCTTAAAATCTTGTAAATATGGATTTATTAATTCAAGACAATTGGTGATTAATGCAAAATAAAATCCAAATAAATTAACTTCAGCCTTCATTTAAATGTATGTTTCTGCCTGCAAAACACAATATTTAAAATAAAAAGTGTCAATTGGCTGTGTTCATCCCACTTCCTTCCATAAAGTTCCCTTGTCTAAGGATTAAAAAAAGGTATATATCTTATAAGAAAATGTACACATCTAATGAAATAGTTACATGTCCTTCTGATGGCGCAGTGGATATGACACATACCTTTGGTGTGGGAGCCCTGGGTTTTATTCCTAATGTGATACAGCAACCAATATGTCCCTGAGCAAGACTTTTAACCCATAGTTGCTACAGAGGCGTGCAACCTCTTACATATATATAGCACTTGTGAGTCGCTTTGGATAAAAGCGTCAGTTAAATGACATGTAATGAAATATATATACACACAACATATGGAGGCCATACTCTCATAGACCAGAACTGTTCATTTCTTATTTCATTTTGTACAATAAAAAGTTCTTATTTTCTTTCCTTTGAGAAATACTGATGCTTACGTGATGTATCAAAAACAAAAACTTTATTTTAAATCTTTATTGCACTTTTTCACATTGCTACTTTCAAAAGATTGCATTTAAATTATAAAAAAACATCCCTTTACAGAGAGGCAACGTAACCATTTCATCTGGTCTGCAGAGAGAGAGACAGTATGTGTGACATCAGCATGGCAACATTTTAGGGTGGAGAAGTCAGGTGGTGGGGAGGGTGGGGGGGACGGTTGTAAGCTGGAGACAGGGACCTGTCTACTGGCTGATTTCCCCAACCTTGGTCTTCAGACTCTCAAACTGTTCTTGGAACCAGTTCCTTAGGAGGAGAGGAACAAAAACAGAGTCAAATTGTGCATGTGAATATCTTTTCATCTAGACTGTGTGTGTGTGTGTGTGTGTGTGTGTGTGTGTGTGTGTGTGTG
>NC_045738.1:12816031-12819388 GCF_008692095.1 Etheostoma spectabile | reverse complement strand
GTGTGTGTGTGTGTGTGTGTGTGTGTGTGTGTGTGCGCGGCGTGTGTACGCGGCGTGTGTACGCTTACTTTGACTTGATTGCCAAGTCGCTGGTTTGGATCTGGTCTAAGGTAGTCTTGGCCTTTTCAGTCAGGCTCTTGCCTATCTCAGCCATCTGATTGCGAAACGCAGCAAACTTCTGCTCAATGGTTTCCTCCTGGGCCTCTGCAGGTGAGAGCGATGGATAGATACAGAGAAAGTTACACAACATGGAAAAAGAACACTTAGCTGGGACGTTTTTTGGGGGTGTGATAAACACAGGACATACCTGTGTATGCGACAAAAGCCAGCATCAGCACGGCAACTGCAAGGTACAGTCTCATCTTGGCTGGGACTCTCTGGGAGGAGGGACAGAGACGGGTTGCGGTTTAGCTTATTTGTCTCGCAAACAAGACGTTTTCATTGAAGAAAGTGTTTTGTCTTTAAAACTAGAGCTCCTCTACGTCAGCACCACCGCGACTGGACAGCTCCATTTACGCATTACCTCCTTTACAATTTAATGATTAACAACAAATACATAGACCTATGTATCAAACAATCTTTGTGGATGGATTTTCTCAATTATATTTTTGCCATGTAGGCCTACTCCTTCTAACACGCAGGTGTCGCCATGATGACAATAATAATAAATACGTCCCCTGACGTTAGTGCAACACGTTCTGATAAACAGAAGGCCTCGCATATTACATTAAATCTTCACCGTCCTGTAGTTGATTGGGCAACAAAGACTATGTTTTTTGCATCAGTTCTAGTCGTAATTCAAATGGAATGTCAAACATACCTGTTGGTTGTCTCAGAAAAGGTGAAAAGAAATCGAGTGTGTTTGAGCGTCTTTGTGTGTTCCTCTTTATAAGCCCGCTGAGGGTGACGCACAACAGACTTCAGTCATCATGTACACGTGGAGTCCTTGATGTGTCGCTGCCCCCTTTATTGATCAGCACCGATGTACAGTAATTGTATTAAAAGATTGTGATTATGATATTGACGCTACTGTGGAAAATGAGTTACGTGCCTAATTGCATAATTCTGTAAGATTGTGTTATATTCAGCACACTGATGAGATGAATCTAGCGGCACTGATAGCGCCGTTACTAATAGATCTGAGCTATTTGGAAGCTCTTTGGACCTGAAGTGTTGGCCAACATTTCAAAGAGCCTTACATTTATTGGAAATGGCTAATCAAGATGTTTGATATCAAACAACTGGACTCCTTCAGTATATTATATGCTGTATAGGTCTTACTGGTTTGTGAGAATGATGCACATTAATCACATGTAGATTTCCCATTAAATACTTTTTTTTTTTTTTTACTTTCATTGCAGACTGCTCTGTTTTGGTGTCATTTTCCATTAACAGAATTGCATTGCCTTATTAAATGTCTCTTTTATCCAGACTTTCCCTTTCTTAAAAAGGAAGTGAGCCAGACAAGGTCTATTGTGGTCCATCTTGTAAGAAGGCATGCAACAGAAGAAAAAACAACAACTGTATAGCCTGTTGAACTGCAGTAACCCCTCAATACAACTGTGACCTGAGTTAGATCCAGGAAGCCTGTATCGGATGATTTAAAGGCTTGCTTTCACACCGAGCAGTCTGCTGCAAATGCCAAATGCCCATTTGTTGCTGATGACTTGTCCTATCACTATGATGAATAGCCTACAATTGAGATAATGAGCCTTCACATGCCTTAACACCCACACATTACCTCTGAAAGACTAAATCTCCATCTCTTTGCCATGAAGTGGCCAGTGGGTTTATGTATGAGCTTGTGCTTGCGTGCATATAAGCTCCTCTTGAATAATTGTTGGAGACATAGGGCTTGAAAGTGCACGTATTGCATGCTCCCAATTTGCAATAACAAGCTTACAAAAATGCTGTTTTTGTGTTTGGCCCTTGGCTCCTGTGGTGAATGATTTTGCGTGCCAGCCGTGAAGGGATAGAAAGGATGGAAAGAAGAGAGGGGGTTGTAATAGGAGGTAAAATCTCTGCATGGTGTGTTTTTGGAGGGTTACTTGCGGCCATGGGCTAACTAGCACCTGCTAGTGTGCCGGGACTTTTGTTGTTGTTGCTGGGCAGCAGTAGAAGTACAGACACCCTATAGGAGCAGACGGAGCAGAAGTGCTGAACTGGCAGGATGCTTGTGGTTTTCCTGTTTTTACAATCCACAACTGTAACAACGGACATTTTAATGTAGGAATTTCACTTCAGTTCTTTTCTAAATAAACAGTGGTTCCTAAGAGGAGTGATATCATAGGGGACAAACACGTAGTCATGGTGTTAGTCATTCTTTCATTTTACATGCAATGCCCTTTAACACAGATAAAAAAGGGTAAACATGTTTATGTGTTGTTTTGTGGAGAAACAGAGCTAAAATTAACAATTAACTGACTTTTAGAGACATATTTATGTACAAATAACTATATGTTTCTATACATATAAATCTACATATACACACAATTCTAAACCACCCTTTTTTAAGAATATTTTTGGGCATTTGCCTTTGTTTCTGAAAGCGTGCAGTAGCTAGTTAAACATGAAATGTGAGGACAGAGGGAGGGAGGTGATATCCAACAAATGTTTCCAGTCTGATTTAAACCATGGATGTCATGTGGTAAACTTTGTAGACCCCTAGGCCACCGTCACACCCCAACTTAAAATCACTATTATGTCTTTCAATCATCAATCATAATTATATTGATTCTGTCAATTTATTGGACCTTTATGAATTTGTATATCAGAGTTTTTATCTTCATTTCACATATCTGCAAGAGATTTTTAAGCAGTTGCCACTCTTTACTTAAAATCTGCAAAAAATGTGTGTTCAGCTCTTGAAACTCACATAGTTTGTGTTTCTTTATGAGGAAAATGTAGTTTACTGTATCTTCCAAAAAAAGAAAACACAGCTGCATCTTTATGCAGCATGGATTCAAGCGGAGGGGTCAGAGGAGGGGAGAGGAGATGAACCAGGGACAAATGGTGTCCTCTACTGGCCCCTGCTCTGCACTTCAAAGAGAAAAACCCACTGTTTCAAAAGCATTACTTTTTTTTGATTGGAAGAGTGAATAATCTGAGTTTAGGACAATCATGACCACCTTTTCCTCATAGGCAGGTCCAGATGTATAGCAAGCTAAAAAGGATATCCTAATTTCGGATTTACGTCCTTTGCATCTAGAAGTGTAGTAATGATTAAGGTTTCTGAATGGGGTTTTCAGTGTGTTTCTTAATGGTTGACCAGAAAAAAGAAAGGTCAATTTAGATTTTTTGCATTTTTGCCTTTATTTTATAGCAGAGAGAGAGAGAGGGGGGGGGGGGGGGGGGGGG
>NC_045738.1:12814100-12816013 GCF_008692095.1 Etheostoma spectabile | reverse complement strand
TATGGCATGCAACAAATGATTTCCTTCCAGGAACAAACATTGCAGTTTAATGATATGCATCTTAAGCCAACTTGTGGATGCACATGCTTGATAACATGTATGTACATGTGGGTACACTGTTTACAAAGTGTGTGGGCATGTACTAATATATTTTATTGGCATGTCTAAGAAAATATTTATATACAAATGCACTGATGCATGGCTTATGAAAGGTAGAAATGATAGTTTTCACATTAAGTCAATTCAATCAAGGGCACAGTGTGTTCCCAAATGCCTTCTTGGATCAAGAGAAAGCAATCTGGAAACAGATCTGAACAAGTCCAAACGAGAAAAACGGAAGACCAAGGGCTGTGGTGGGTGGCTGTATGTATGAAGAGAGCAAATTGAGAAAGGGACAGGATTTGGATGGAGAACAGCTGAAAAAGAGCAAATACCTTCTTTTTTAACTTTAAGATTCATTACTTCTTTACATTTAAGACACTATTCAACAAAGAAGAAGTGTTTGTGTGTCAGGAGGAGGTTGGGGAAACACTGTAATTGCCAAATAGCTTTATATGAATTCCCTTTTTTTTAATTAACCCCTGAAGCCTAACCTGCTAAATTTAACGTGTAAGGATAGTTACATTTAAGTTTGTTAGAAGTTGATTAGGCTGATAGTTTTATCATATTTGGTGCCTTTAAGAGTGTCATTTTTCTAGAGAATATTTTAGACATTTTCAACAATATTAAAATTGCTGTAGAGACTTCATGTACAATAGTGACCAGTGGTGTCTTAGTGAAGTCTCCACTTGTTAGCATAACTGAACCTCTTCTTAAATAATGGATGACTCTTTAATGTTCAATCAGAAAACGGTGGAAACAAAGCATATTTTCTAGGTTCTTTATTCACTCAGCACTGTTTAGCACACTGGCAGTGCACATACAGTGAGCAGCATAGTGGGCATATGACACGTGACACACAAGTGGCACTCTGAAGGACAGACAGGCAGCATTACACTTTGATTGTCAGAAATGCATCAAGTCGTTTTACATTCCAATTCTCCGTGAAGCACAAGAAGAAATACAGACAATACAGTTCACTGAGCAGACACATTACAGTAGGTGCCATCATCATTGAGTACATTTATTGAAATGAAAGACAGTTGTGTTTGGTGCATTTAGGGATTATAGCCCTACTTATCCCTGCCTATGAGGTTTAGTTGTTATAACCAAACAAAATGTAGAAAACTAAATACAAAACCTTGTGAGGGTGGGATAGACAGCTAGAACAGTAGAAAAGCAAAGCATATTACAAATAATTGTTTCCTGTTTGTGTATTAAAGGCTGTTATTGAATGGGTTGCTTGTGTTCAGGGATCAAGGGAGTTGACAAGAGAAGAAAAGGTGACAATAAAAGAACCTAAAACCGATGTTTATCTGTTGTTTTGTAAAAGACGCACCTCATTCCCCATTCTTCATCTCAGCAACCCCCTTATCCTGAACAGTAGAGCACCCACATGAAGATATTATCAGTAACCCTCAACTCCCCCCTCTTTGCCAGAGTATTAAGAAATCAGTGTCTTTCTTTATGCAGCAGCGGCCGTCTCCTTGACCTTCTCCATGATGTTCTCAATCTGCTCACGGATCTGGGTTGCAAAGGGGGAGATCATGTCGGTCAGCTGGTCGATTTTACCTTCCAGGGAGGTGCGCAGTTCCTGGGCGGTGGATTCCAGCTGGGTCTTGATGCCCTCAGCCTGGGTCTCCAGCTGCAGGCCCAAGTGATCAGCCTGGGTCTTCAGCATGGTGGAGATGTCACTCAGCTTCTTGGATGCAGTGTCACTGGCCTGCTGGACGTAGGGCTCAACATTCTCCTTCACGGCGTCCATGTTCTGGGAGGTGCGGGACTGGAGCTCACTGACGTAGGTGGCCACAGTG
>NC_045738.1:12812112-12814090 GCF_008692095.1 Etheostoma spectabile | reverse complement strand
GGGGGGGAAAGAAGAGAGAAGACATTTACTTTTCATATTAGCAAGGACAAGAACGAGTTTGAGAGTGTGAAAATCCTCCACCCCACTTACTTGCGAATCTCCTCTGTGTCTTTGTTCAGGCGCTTCTTCAGCTTGTGGGTGTAGGTGCCGATGCGGCTGCGGACATCATCAGTGTTCTGCTCCATCATGGTCTTGAGCTCACCCAGATATTCAACGCTGCGTTCTTTGGCATCCAGCATGTCCTTCTGGAGTTTGTTGCCCAGAAGCTGAATGTCTTGCGACAGCTGGCCAGTGGAGCTATCGGTGTAGGGGCTCAGCTTGGTCTGGATGTCATCTTTGTATGCTGACAGCTCTGCCATGCTGTCAGAGATCAGAGTGCTGAAAGCAGAGGAACAAGATGGTCAGACATGAGGACAGAATAGGGCTGTAAGCAAAGTGCAAGGATGAGAGGTTAGAGAGAAGTAATGTTTGGAAAATAAGAGTAAGAAAAATGTGTTAAAGGAAACCAGTTGGAAGTAATCAAAATTTAGTGTATAAGTAAACAAATCACTGCCTATTGAAATTAAAAAGGCATCAACATGTTGAAGTTAACTTACTCTAGCTCCCTGGTGAGCTGAGAGGCCTTGAGTTCCTGCACAACTCCATCAGCTTTTTGGTTCAGCTCAGCAACGTACTGCCAGAAACGATCCACGGTGTCCTCCCAGCTTTTTAGGGTGGCATCAGGGAGCACAGCACGAGCATTGCAGCCTATCATGGGCCATTTGGAAAAGTTGTATAAATATCACATCCAATTTAATTTAAAACAAGTTAGTGGTGGTGGTGGTAAATTCCAGACCAGTAGTACACTTACCAGTGATGACTGTCAGAGCAAGAATCAGAGCTACAGTCTTCATGGTTGTTGGATAGATAGATACACCTGTAAATTAAAGGGGGGGGGGGTAAGCAATAAACAATGCAATACAAACCGATAAAGAGTTTCTGCCATGATAGGTAGTACAGAGTTTTAACGTCCTCCTCTACATTTTAAATAAATATGACCCAGCTAAGGCCATAAGAAGTATGTATCTCTGCACGCTGTGCAGCCCTGTCACTCACCTGAGAGGTTGAGCTTCCTCCGTGCGCCCTGAGCAGTGACTGAGGGCTTTTATACAGTGGCGGGAGACTGTTGCTGCCGCGCGTGAAGGGGTGGGGTGGGCGTTGATTGCTCGCGCGCGTTCACGTGGTCAACATGATTTGTCTGCACAGATTGCTGTTTTCCTCCACGCAACGTGCCACCAACACTGCGTCCGAAGTTCCGACTTTTTCACAGGTTTGCATTCTTTGAGGGCGTGATTGAGCAATCTGGCAGTCACAAGAATAACGGGGTGAAAGTTTCACGTGTCCTTAAAAATATCAACACCGTTTACAAATGTTCAACAACAATCAACACTGTCAGAAGAAAGTGGTAGAAAGTGACAAAGCCCCTTTCCTAAAGCTATTTTTGGGGTATTCATTATATGAACATTTATTCTATTCAGAGGTGGAAGTAAAAGTAGCCACACCACAATGTAAATACCCCATTAGAAGAAAAGGTAGTGAAATGAAGCTACCTTGTGCTCTGATGCCAGTTACATGTCATGTTTGTAAAACCCGAATCTGTAAAAGTAACTATGGCTGTCAAAAAAGCAAATACATACAGTAGAGTATAAAGCACAATTTTCCCTCTAAAATGTGAAGTAGAAGTATAAAGTAGCATACAAATTAAACACTTAAGAAAACTTCAATTACCTTACAAGTGTAGATGTAGGTTACAATACCTGTAAATGTACCTGGTTAAATTCCAACATGAATGCATGAGTTAATTACACATGTAACTTGTTGCCATGGTAACTCAATACACTAGCAGGATGCCATGATTTAGAATAGTGTGCAACAGTATATTAATAATTATAGATTTAGTGTTATAATATATATATATATATATATATATATATATATA
>NC_045738.1:12810320-12812102 GCF_008692095.1 Etheostoma spectabile | reverse complement strand
ATATATATATATATATATATATATATATATTTATATATATAATGATTGTTAACAGTCAACTATTCAGCAAGTGAAATTGCTGGTTTTCATACTTCATTTATTTTGCTGCTGATGTCATTCTTTTACTTATATATGTTGGTACTGCTACTTTTACTCAAGTAACAGATTTTAGTAATTCCGCTGCTGCTTATTGCAGGTTTTGGTGTTAAGTGGCCACAACTTTGCAGGACTTTCTTTGATCCTTATCACCAAGTGGTGTCATCCGAATATAAATCCTCCTGACACCAGGATGCAAATAAGCCTTTCACACATGCATTCATAGTCTGGCTCTCACTTATCCACACCCTACAAACACACAACCCCCAACAAATATAGCATCTTTGCATATCAGTCCCACTCACACATTTCAAGTGGTGAATTAGATTTTTCTGTATGAAGATCATACACGCCAAATTGCATTTTCTATGTACTGTGTTTTTTGTACTGTACTGCTTTATGATGTAGAGCTCTACATTACCAATAAAGTGCCTGAAGTAAAAAATAAAGTGTCAGCTCTAGTGGACATGTTCAGGCTTGGAGGCATAACACTCGGATACAGTGTGCCAACTTTACAAAAAAAGGGCTTAGAAGTAATTAAATACATTGAACATAAACTATTTTATTACCTGCAAACTGGGCACTGAACAAAAGAAGTAGATTGCACAGGAACCATAGAGGGAAGAGACTGAAATCAAATCTGTTTAATGTGGTAGGTTTCCACAGAGAACAAGGCATTTCCAGGATTTTGAAAGGGGATGCAGAAAGAAAAGGGATTACCTCAGTTTATTGAGCAACACATATTTATTCAGTGGTAGAACACCATGTTTTCTGGTGCATATTTTTGTTAGACAAATGCATCTCAATCCGAAAGAACTGTTATTTTCCTGTTATGACAAAGATTGCTGATGGATTAGCAGGGAATTAAAAACAGTCTTCCCTATTAACAGTTAACACTTTACCACTGGACTACAAATTATGTAAAACCCAAATACTTGTAAAGTCAATCCCAAACCCTTAAAGGTTTATCAGACAGTATACATACAAAAGGAATATTTATAGTAGCATGTCAACATTTTTTGTGCTATCTTGCTTTTATTGCACCATGCTGCTTACATTTAAGTGATTTAGTTTGTTGATATCATGCTGTGTAGAAAACTGGTTTAAGATGGGAGCAGCAAAGATCTCACTCAGTCTATCAGAGTAATTTACCAGCATCAGACAAGGGCATTGGTTTATTTTAAAACATTTGCCCTTTAGGACTTGGCCTCTTTGTTGTCTTTTTCCACAGAAACCCAACTTTACACCGGAACAAAGTTTAAATGGGTTGGCTTGGTCAGATAGTTAGTGTGAGAACATTGTGCAAGAACACAGATAGTGAAAACACTGTGTTAACTGATTTAGAGACTGTACCTTAATGAATAGTTCAGCTATCTTGAAATGTATAGGACGGTTCTTTTCTCTGTTTAAATGGTAATCAATCAAAAATGAGGGGAAACAGGTTGATAAGTTTTCCGGTTTAAACTCATTTAGGTGTCATTTTTCTGTTAAAAAACAGAAGACCTAACCTTCGACCTGGATATTCCACGACAATAGTGTGTACTACATGAGGTGTGTCATACACAGAAAGATGCTGCATGTTAGGCTAGATAACAAGTCCAGTCCAGTTCAAACACACAAACAAATCAAGATCAGTAATACAATCCCACCATTCTGCGCAAAACATTGTCACGCAACAACTTTTTT
>NC_045738.1:12794924-12810310 GCF_008692095.1 Etheostoma spectabile | reverse complement strand
TTTTTGGAATAGGCTTAATCTCCTGTTTGAAACATTAACCTCTAGCCGCTACAATGCCTTTCCACTATGGAGATAACATATTTAACTAAATAGTTTGTGTTTGTGTTATGCAGACGTGATGGACCACAGTGACCAAACTACACACATGGACCAACAAATGTCACAGGCCTGACAGCAAAAACCCACAATGCCTTGCCATCCTTTGCCAAACTCCCAGGATTAAGAGGCAGATGGGGGAAGTGAAAAAGAGAGATTCAAGAAGAACCATGAGGTAATACAGTATGAATGTCTGTTACAGTCTTCTAAACTCCCGCTGCTTCTCCTTTCTATCCCCAACAACAGAGGCAATGTCCAATGTCTTTGAGGAGTGAGTGTGTGAGAGGGCATCTTTAGATGGTGTGAACGAAAGTAACCCTATAGCCTGAAGATGTTGTTCTCCGGAAGAAGATGTTTTTTGGTTAAGTCTGGATGATCTCACCCCTCCATACAGGCAAACATCTGCTTAGATTAGTCAGCGAGGTCACTACAGTTAGCGTCTGTGGGTTGAGAATTGTTGAACTGGGCATTCAAGTTCACAACTGAGTGTTTTTTCTGCAGCCTTTACCCTATCATTTGGTTCTGATTCAGCATGCTATCAGCTGATTGAGGGAGGTGTGCTGACAGAGCTAAATGTCAGAGTAGGTCTGCCTTGTTTATAGCACTGTCTCCCAGTAATATGGCGGTCACTTGGTTTGATGCAGCAGTTCATGCATGTTCACCAAAAAGGTAACCTGCTGTCATTCCCTGTACAACGCTAGGGTAACCTAAGTGTATCCTTTTAGGCTAAAGGCCGTTTAATGGTTGTGCAAAGGCTCCACACAGAGCTTTTGCCGTAGGCTACGCTAAGTGGCCTGATGTTTATACTTGTGTGTGTGTGTGTGTGAGGAGTGGATGATAGAGCGAGGGAGAAGTGAGAGAATGATGGCGATTATCTTAGTCATAGTGAGAGAAACAAAGTGTCTCCCCTGTCTTTTCTGACAAAGATGGGAAATCTGTAGCAGAAAAAGTTAACCCTTTCCTTGATTTCATGTTGTTTATGGAAAATGAGTTGGGGGAAATGCAACACTACCAAGCCACGGCCAAGCGACGTGCGTTGCTGCAACATGCGTTGCTGCAACTAGGAGTTACATTTTTCGAGAGGTGCACGTCAGGCTACCGCATAGGGTCCAGCGTAGACGCAGAGGCGCCTGCGGGGAACGCTGTAGATTCTACACACAACCATAAAACAGTCTTTAATGACAAAAGCCTCATGTCTACCAAGGAGTTCAAGCCGTGCAGAAACTTGGTTGGTTGGCAACACGTTCCTTAATGTTCACAAATATTTTATTTGTGCAAGTATTATTTTAAATAAGCATTAAGTACATCCAATAAAAGGATTAGCTCAACATTTTAGAAAATACATTTGTTGGCTTCCTTGTGGAGAGTTTTACTGATACCACTGTCATTACTGTGTATTAAAAGTCCCATGGCTTGAAAAGTTCACTTTATGAGGTTTTTTAACATTAATATGCATTTCCTCAACCTGCCTAGGGTTCCCAAGTGGCTAGAAATGGCGATAGGTGTAAACCGAGCCCTGGGAATCCTGCTCTGCCTTTGAGAAAATTAAAGCTCAGATGGGCAAATCTGGAATCTTTATGACCTCATAAGGGGAAAGGTTACCTCCCCTTTTCCCCTTCTTTGCCCGCCCAGAGAATTTGGCCCCCCCATGAGAGAGAGACATTGTGGCTTTCAAACGAGCAAAGTGGCAGTTGGTCAAGGCCACGCCCCCAGCCTCCACTTTTTTTTGTACAGAACCAACAATTATGATATCATGACATCTATTGCTTAAGTGCTGCTTTTACCTCTGGACAGAGCCAGGCTAGCTGCTTCCCTTGTTTCCATTCTTCATATTAACTGTACAGACAGGAGAGTGGCAACCATCTTCATCTAACTCTCTCTGCAAAAATCACAAACTCATATCAAGACAAAATTCTTGTAATAGAGTAGAGTAAGAAACTACAATAAAGGGGAAAAGGTTGGGTCTTTAATCCAGTGAAACTCAGTAATCTTGTATTGTTAATAGATCAGCAATGGTATTACAATGTTTTACATGCAGATTTGAAATATAACCAAAAACCCTCATACATTTAGACATAATAAGGGTAGTATAATAATCAGAGCTGTGTGTGTGCATGGAGGGTTAATGGTGAGCGGAGTCTGTGGCAGCTGGGGGCAGAACAGAGGAATGTTGTTTGCCACTGGGTAAGGCAGCGTGGGAGCGATCTGGCAGCAGGGATGGAGGCACGAAAGGAAGAATAAAAACAAGGTGGATGCAGGATGAAGCAGGATGTGTTTATGTGAACTTCCAGGCTTGTTGAGACAAACCTGAACATGCCCCATCCAAGACCCAAAACTAAATCTTACAGGGGTGTGGCGGGGGGCATTTGCAACTTCAACTGAACAAACAAGAAAGGATTTTATCCCTACTTATGTGGAACTAATAGAGAAAGTGTATTATAACTGTCAAAAGTGAAATCCATGCATCATATATGTTGCCAATATCTGCACACGAATATATATGATGAAGTTACTCTATATGTTAGCCAGATGCCACTAATTACTTTCTAAGTTTCTTGTTTCATTCAGTAAAGTCCAAAAAATTAAGCAGTGTTTTCTGTTTACGTTTTTGTGTATGAGACAATATAAATGTGTGAAGTTGATGAAGTTCAAAAGAAAATGATTGTCAAAAAAGTGTTTATATTAACAACACATGCTTGTATTTATCAGACCGTTCAATTATCTAGGTGTGAGTGACCACAATGGACTCAGTGTTTCTAGTTCACATTACCACATTTAATCACACTGTAATTGTTGTTTTTCATTTTTCTTTTTTTTCTTCATTCGAAAATGAAGTAGATATACTGTTGTCATTTGGCTTAGTTTGCGAGAAAAACATTTGGCATCCCCAAACCTTACCTAACACTCATTAAATAACAGACTCACAAGTTTATGTTTGACTTGCACTTTATTTCCATAATATAACAAGTACACAGTGTATGGTGACAGATCAACACTTGATGTTTATTATTTATCTAATGCTTTGTATATATCTAAAGACATCTACAATTTTCAAAACTGTTGACTTTTTGTTGTCATATTGTTAAAACATGGATGTGTTCCTGGGATCGGAGAATAGAGTTTCTTTAGATGTTTCTTTCTGTTTAACGGGAGGGGGAAGTTGACTTAGTTGGCCTTGACAAAGGACTCGTAGAGGGAGGTGAGCTGGGACTGGAGGTCCTGGGCGTAGGGGTCCAGGTTTTCCCTCACCGCATCAACGTAGGGGGTGGCTATTTCTTTCACCTGTTGGACTCTATGAGTCAGCTCATGTTGCACCTTCTCGGTCACAGGCGCCACGCTCTCCTTGAAGTCTTGCAGGTGCTGGTCCACCTTCAGCTTCAGGTCATCAGTGTAAGGCCCCAGCTGAGCCTGCAGATCCTTCACACTCTGCTCCAGGTTGGCCTTCAGCTCCTCGGTCTTCTCCTTCAGGGTGGTCCTCAGGGCTTCAGTATCCACAGAGTCAGCATAGGGGGCAAGCTCCTGTTTGAGCTGCTCCACTCTCTGCTGGATCTGAACCTTCATGTCATCGGTGTAGGGCTGCAGCTTGTCTTTGACGGTGTTTAGCTCCTGGATCATACGCTCTCTCAGCACGTCGGTCTCAGTGGTTACTTTGACGATCAGGTCCTGGGCTACAGGGGGAAGCTGCTCCTGCAGGGTGACTGCATACTTGCTGGCAACATCGGCACTCTCTGTCAGACGGGCACTGTACAAGAGAATGAGTTTTGTCTTTAGTTCATATTCTAGTGAGGAGGAATTGCATATCAGTTACCACTTGACATGATTATTAGTTATTACTTCATTTGCATAGCAACAATGAGTCACACTGGTCTTTTCTGACCTACCTGACATCCTGTCCAAACTGAGACTTCCTGATCATCTGGAGCGTGTCATCTGCTGTCTGGGTAGCCTTGGAAACATAGTCCCAGAAGGCATCAGTCAGCACATCCAGCTGTGGCTTGGGTGCATCAGCATAGAAAAGGTTGGCATGACTGCCTGCTGGATAGACACAAGAACAGGTTGAAGAACAGTTGCGATTTAAGGCATTTATAATAGTACACATGTACCCTTAACAAGGCTTGCAGTTATTTATCTCAAACATATTTTGTTATGTTCCAAAAAGATTAATGATATTTTGCCATCATACTCACCACTGAAAAGGGCTACGATGAGCACAACGAGGACCTTCATGGTTCTTAGACCTTATAACGAGGAGATATAAAGTTGGTTAGCACAGCATGTTCACCAAGAAATATTTCTGAAATTAAAAGCTCTGCTGCTACACTGAGCCAATTCTTCATCATCTTACCTGAGTTTGCAAGTGTATCTGCAAGTCCACTTGGCTGCGATGGTGTTCAACTGATGTGATTCTGCATCTTATATAGTAAGCCAGACTGTAATGATCCCAAAGTCCAGAGGGCTTGTGCCTTGCTGTCACCTTGCCTCACCCTGCTATCCTCACGACACCTTGCGCCAGAGAATCCTTGTAGCACGTATGCACAAGCTCACACTGTTATACACACTGTGTTCATTATATTTTCTGCACCTTTATATATCAGTGAATGTCTGCCAGATATCAATTTTTGTTTGCCTTACTTATTGTATATGACCTAAATGTATGTGTGATTCATCAGTGTTAGAGTGTGACAAAATCCTTAAGTTGAACCTGAAACAAACCTCGTCCTCAGAAGCCTGTGTGTAATCACTTTAGTGGCCTCAGATAACTCTCTGCCTAGATAGACAAAACCTTTCTCCTTAATTTCTTGGTTGTCTAGTTTTGATTAGATGTACAGTGGTTGATTTATTGTCTCTATTAGCTTGACCTGTTGCCAGCTAACGTGAAAGTAAAATCATAGGTCTAGTTTCTGTGTCAGTCATGACTCATGTGTCAGTTTGTCCAAAGGTTAACAGACCCAAACACTGTCAGCTTCTAAAGGACAAAGTAGCTGCTGTTTCACACCAGACATACCATAGTTCATTTCTCTGAAACTAATTTTAAAGAGCAACATTTTAGTTATGTGTTTGGAAACATCCGACACAGTGTTAGTGTGTGAAACTAGAACATTTTATTTAGTATTATTTAAGACTTTGATCTTTTGATCCTGACAGTACTTCAAGACTTTTATACAGGTGTTCTGTGCTGCTTCTTTCGGTATTTTAAAATGTGTGTTCTAAGACGAAATCTTCAATTCACATTAATATGCCATTAGAATTTTTTTCTGCACCGGATCTTCCAAATCTATTGGGTATTTTTGTTTACATTTGTCAAAGTAATTATGCTATTGCAAATACATATGGAAATCCTGTTGATCTAAAGAAAATTCTTCTTTTAAAGTTTGGAAGTCCTTTAGTTGCATTTTGCTTGTAAGTGAGTAGAATGTTGCGATCCCTCTTTCTATCCATATTTTAAATCTAAGATCTAGTTGATTGGGTTTAAAGTCGGGGTCATGTGTATTTTATCTAATTATCCATAATTTATCCAATGAGTATCCATATTCTGTCTTAATTGTGTTCCAAACTTTGAGTTGAAACGTTAGCCATGGATTTTTTAATGTATCTATTATTTGTAAAACAAATAGGAATCACACCGCCAACCTTTGTCCGCTGACCCGAAAGTCCCAATAGCTTAGTATTTTATGCACTAAAAAGGTATGAAGAAAGACTTTAGGCCACTCACATGTTATTGTAGGCCCAGTTAAAAAACACTTGTGTTATATCATTATATTAGGATATCCAAAATGTAAGACGATATCTAGCCTCATAGATTGATGTCGATATAATATTGATGTGTTGCCCAGCCCTACATTGAAAACCCCTGTTTTAGAGATAATTATGTCCGAATTGTTTCACTGCTATAACATGAAGTCAAACCTCCAACAGCAGACCCTGATTCTAAAGAGAGTTTCTTGTTTACCGGGATTCAGGTTGTATACAGGCTATTCAGTGCATCAGATTTGAGTCTTCGTTTTGTAGCTTCTGGCCCTTGTTGAGATTTAATTGAGCAGTTTTCTTTTTTAACCATCAAATACAGTTTTTCAACAGATCTGACACCCTGTCATGTAAAAGAAAAATGTCCTTTTGTGTGATGTGTTCAGTCACTGCAAAGTGTTTCAGAGGTTTGCTCCAACTCTTTGTGATGCTTGAATGTCCCTGCCCTCTTCTTACAGCCCTGAAAGAGTTATGCCACCTTCTCAGTGAGAGTGACTCTTAAATAGTTGCTTATCTTCCTGTTACTAAAATACCGACATCTGCAATGAGTTCCAGTATCAAGTCCTGACATTGAAATGTGTCAGGAAAATGGAATGGAAAATATTGTACTGCAAAAGTGACTTTTTTTACTGATTGACTCCTTACACAAAATTATACTTGCTGGATACTGTAAAAAAAAGTTTACATTATGCATGATTGTAGTAAGCCTCTTTTATAAGAACACTTTAAAAAAAAACATTGTAGTGCCATGTGCTACATTAATCACGTTGCTTAACCCTAATATTATAATACAAAGTCCACTAGTGTAAGCATACCAAGGTTATCTGGAGTTGTCTGCAGCCTGTTAGCACTGTACAGCATGGATAGTTAATTACTATTGCTGAAATGCTATCTAGAGAGGAGTCAAAGGAGAACTAGTTATGACACTAGTTTTGAAATCCCCAAAAGCCACATAATGTCTGTATACTGTAAAACTTGTGTCAGTGTGTCTGCATGTAGCCTTAGCGGTGAGTGATAGTAGCCCAGAGAAGCAGCAGAAACAGGAAGAGAGCCATTGTGACAACATGGAAGGGACTCCTGGACTTTGGGCTCTTGACTACAACAGTCATGTGGCTTAGTATATATATATACATGGAAGCGCCAGTCTAATACACTAGCAAACACGCTCAACTCTAAGGGACACACAAGTCAAAAGCAGGTGAGAATTACAACACATTTAAAAAAATATATAAATGTTTTGTGTTTTTAATGCAGCTTGGAAGTTAACTGTATCATAAATGTTTTTCAGCAAGACGCAATCATGAAGGTGTTCATTTTATTAGCTGTTGCAGCGCTGTCTGGTAAGTTGCAAGCTTGTGGTTTTGACTTGTCTTTACCATATTGGCAAAACTATACATTAGTATTACTATATCGTTGCTTAAGCAACTAAAAGCTGTCAAAATGAACTGAATGGCTGAAAACCTGCACTGTTCTCAAGCTGTTCTTGTTTCCATCCAACAGGCTGTCATGCCAATCTTTTCTATGCTGATGCACCCAAGCCACAGCTGGAAGTGCTGACTGATGCTTTCTGGGATTACATTGCCAAGGCCACCCAAACAGCTGATGACACCCTCCAGATGATCAGGAAGTCCCAGTTTGGACAGGAAGTCAAGTAAGTTGTGTGACACACATGACCATGGTGACTGGGCCTATTAGTGGCACGTATCACATGTTTATTAAAATCAATATGGTATTGCAGAAACCCCTGATGGTCCAACCATTACTTTGTCTTCTAGTGCCCGCCTGGCAGACAGCACTGACATAGCCAGCAAGTATGCAACTACCCTGCAGGAGCAGCTTTCCCCAGCAGCCCAGGACCTGATGACCAAGATCACAGCAGAGGCTGAGGTGCTGAGAAAGGTGCTGGCCCAGGAGCTCAGCACTGTCAGGGACAAGCTGGAGCCCTACACCGAGGACATGAAGGCCCAGATCCAGCAGAGAGTGGAGCAGCTCAAACAGGAGCTGGCACCATACGCAGACTCCCTGGACTCTGAGGCCCTGAGGACCACCCTGATGCAGAAGAGCGAGGATCTAAAGACCAACTTGGAGCAGAGTGTGAAGGATCTGCAGGCTCAGATGGGCCCCTACACCGATGACCTGAAGCTGAAGGTGGACCAGCACTTCCAGAACTTCCAAGATAGCGTGGCCCCCATGTCCGAGAAGGTCCAGGTTGAGCTGAGTCAGAGAGCCAATGTGGTGAAACAGATGGTGGCCCCCTACGCTGAGGACCTGAGGGAAAAGTTGGACCCCTACGCTCAGGACCTTCAGGATCAACTCATGTCCCTCTACCAATCCTTTGTTGAAGGCAAATAAGTCAACCTCCACACATGCTTCATCATTTATCAAGATGCTGGCCTTGTTTGGTCTACCTCTGTTTGAAGCATGAAATATCTGAATTGTACTGTGTACCAAATTAAACTAATATTTATTGCTTGACGCAAAGCAAGCCATTGCACTTGTCCAAAATGTAAATACTATGTTTTTATTGTGTATTGTGCAGTTGGAAGCTGTAACTTTTTTTGTAATTTCTGTAAGTTATAGAAAATAAAAAGATGAATCTGGAAAATATAGATTTGTAATTGTAGTATTTTACAGAATTTCAACAGAGATGTTTTTCAACATCATCTTTTTTATAGCACACAGTGTATTGGCAAGCCATCCTGAAAGTTCACATCACTAACAAAGTGGGATTATTACATAAAACTCCAGTATAGAGGGTCTACTATTGTCATAAGCCACAGTGGAAAATGTGCTGCTTTTTCCCCAGAAGGCAACTAGTATTTCTTCCGTGTCTCAACATGTCCTGGCTCCTGTCACTGTTTTGCCTTCTTCTTTATCCAAAGGGCAGACTGTTTTTATGCTGGTACTTGTCAATGCTTGCCATAAAACTGCACCTTCCCGGTGTCAGCACTAAAATCGAGAAATGGCTGAGAGAAACATCAATGACCAAGCTAGAAGGGAAGCGAAGTGAGTTTTGGATTAACCCCATTAGATTTCATATAAAACAAAAAGTGTGTTGCTTTAAAAATCTGATGAAATTTTAATATAACATAGTATTCTATTTTAAAGTGATTAATTTGTTTTGATGGTGCTTTGAAAACCACAGAATCCTTTTTGTCATAAAAAACTGGAATTGCGCAACCAATCATTTAATACACAACACAAAGCCTTATCCTCCCTCTATTGACAGTGCCAGCATCTAACGTGGAGGGTCAGAGTCCAATGACAATACTACATTTACACTCACATGCACACACAACACACACAATGTATATTTGTTCCCTGGTTACATCAAAACAAACACCGCAAGAACTGCACTGAAATAATTTATTAGTCATTATTGCGATATTTATCTCAAGTAAAATCATTAATTATAAAACTTGGACATTGTGGGGATATTGAAGAGAGAATACCTTTGTTTTGACAGTGAATAACTTGTTTTTGACTGATTCTTCATAAGGCCGTAGTGAGTGATAATCCATGTATTAATAGGAAAAGCCCAAATGTGTACTTTTTCTAAACTGTAAATCCATAGAGGTCAATCTGCCTTTAATTGCAGCATTTTAAAGTACTACATTTAGTGAGACACAAACTATTCAAACTACTGCAAAGCTTTGTGTGACTTTACAAATGCTAATCTGATCCCATGTTTTCATGCTCTGGCCTGTTTTATTACGGATTAGCACTTGTGTGGGCACCCAGAAGAACCATTCACACTGCAGTCAAAACAGCCAAAAGGCATTGTTAAGGCCTTGATCCTAACAATCACTTTTAAAGAAGGCCTAGTGAGTCCCATTTAAACTCTACGACACAGCCCACTGAGAGGAGCGAGGCGTTGTTTAACACACACAAGTTTCTTTGAACAAGACCCATCTTGCTCCAATCACCGTAGTGACAGAGGTTCAGTGTTGTTTTGATGTAGATTGGAGGTTGTTACAAGACTGTTGCTGCTGAATTGATAAGCAGATCGGGGCCAGCGGGGCTTAAATGGTTGTCTAGTGTTGATGGGTCATGGTAGATGCTTTTAGACTGTTGTTTGCTCCACCTAGTTCCCTATCAGCTGGTCTACTTTCAGAACAGGATGATTATGAGATGTTCTTGGAGAAGTAAATACCTTACATATATTACAGTCTAACAGCCCTATAAACATTTGTGAAGCAGTAATGTTAAGCTTGGACACCAAATTTTTTCAATCTTGCCCAACATTACTGTCTTTAAAAGGCCTGATGGGCCTCACTTTGAAGCTATCATATGAAACTAGATGATCTCAGGGATCCATTTGGTACCAACTAATTGTAAATTTGTCGGCATAGGGACTAAATAAATGTAAATGTGCTGCATTTATATAGCGCTTTTCTAGTCTTAACAACTACTCAAAGCACTTTTACATCTACAGGAAACATTCACCATTCACACACTGTGGCCGAGGCTGCCGTACAAGGTGCCACCTGCTCATCAGATAAACATTCATACACATTCACACATCGATGCGCAGTGCCGTTGGCAACTCGGGGTTCAGTGTCTTGCCCAAGGACACTTTGACATGGGACTGCAGAGCAAGGGATTGAACCACCAACCTTCCGATTGACAGGCAACGGCTCCACCACTGAGCCACAGCCGCCCCTAATTAGAGGAAAGAGAAAAACTGGCATTGCCATTTCCACAGGGGTCCCTTGACTTCTCACCTCAAGATATCTGCATGAAAATGGATTTTATACCCACACTTGGAATTGTAAAAAAATGGCTATTACTGTAAAGCTGAGCCCAAACTGTTATGGTTGTGTGTATTTCTGTTTTATTTTGGTAGTGTGTTTTTCTGCCTTGTCTGGTCTTGTTTTACGTCCTGTCTTTTGGTTTTCCCGCCTTTGTGATTATCTGATGTCTTTCACCTGTTTCCAGCCCTTGTGCCACCTGTTCCTTGTTTCACCTCGTTACTACCTCTTGTAATTAGTCTTTGTCTAGTAGCAGATTGTTGTATTGTGTAGCATTCAGGACTCCTTTTGTTGGTAAATACTTTTGATATCAAATCCTCAAGCTCAACTTATCCTGCTGTCTCTGCGTTTTGGTCCGACATTCTCTGAACCTAACAGCACAAACGTATTCATACAGGTGATGTGAGTCCTCATAGTAGCCATTTTATTGTAGTGAGATCATTTTTTGATACTTGACATCACTGAAATGTTTTTCCCTATCTGTATTAGTGTCTGTCTCCAAACTGGCAGCAACAGTTGCCGCCCAACGAGACCATAGGTCTGTCTGAGGTTTCTGCCTAAAAGGAAGTTTTTCTTGACACTGTTTTACCGAATGCTTGCTCATGGGAAATTGTTTGGTCTGTGTAAATTATAGAGTGGGGTGTAGACCTACTCTCTGTAAAGTGTTTCGAGATAACTCTCATAGTTTGATACTATATCTACAATTGAGTCCTATTTATCATCGCAATGCTATTGGATAGTAAATGTGTTTATAGGTCTGGCCATCTGCCAATGATTTCACACAACCTGCAGACTTTACTTAAAGCTCACCTCTTTGTTGTATTGGATGGAATTTGTCAAAATTCAAGTAAAATTGTGTTATTGCAATATCTTACTATACTTTTTTTTTTTTTTTTTTTTTTTTTTTTTTCTTCAACTTCTGTTGCAATTCTCCAAATCTGGGTGAGATTGGTACTAAAATATTATGTGCACCTAACCATGACATGGGGGCAACACTATTGATATTTCACTATAACTAAGTTCTAAATGTGTTTTTTAATTTTCTGTTATGAGTGGAGTTCAAACCAGAATTAATCAAGTTAATTTTTGGTTGCAGTATTTGTATCTTATCAGTTGACAAAATATATTTAACTGATTCTGGGCTTGGTTTAATTGTCTCAATATCTGCATGTTGCAGGCAGAAACTGTTTCTGAAATGTTTTATGGGGGAATGCTAGCTACATTCCCGTGGATGTAGGGATTTACATTTTCTGGGGTGAGGCATGATTCATTTTAGTATGCTAATTGGATAATCAACAGTATTAGGTGAATTTCCTGGAATGTGTTAACAGGATGAGGATACATTTTCATTGGAATTGTTTATCTACTGCAACAAAATACTCAGATTTATACATTTATCTTTCCATTCCAGAATGCCGGCAGCAAAGAGGTCTTTTATACTGTGTGCAGGATGTGAGTGAAGCCATCGAGAGTGACGTGGGTGAGTGATGTGGAGAATTAGATGACACTAAGGCAAGGGATGAAGAGGCAGTTGATGGTGTAGTGGGGGGGGGGGGGGGGAAGAGAACCAACAGCCGGTGATCATGTTGACATTGAACCACAATAAAACTTGCAGCTACTTACAAGTTCCGTAAGTTCTGGCACACCATTATCACTGTGATCGCCTGGCTCCTCTGCAAAAAACTCAATATTTCTAAAAAATATACTTAACAGTTTCAGGCACAACTTGCATTTTTATCATACTGGTCAGAATGCAAATACTGTTTCAATAGTTTATATTTTTGACATTTATCTTGATTGTGTTCTAATGCAATTTCAGGTAAACACAACTCAACACCAAAGAAGTCACTGGGAGTCCAGTAATGCAGATGGTGACACAAGGAGTCCTTTGAAGACTCGGGCCATTCTAATGTGATGGGAGTCCGCCAAATGGGATGTCAGCCAAGAGATCGCCTGTCCACCCACACAGGATGTACGCAAGGACCTAATTGCACATTTCACGGTGACAAAGAACGCTGCTGACACTGCAGTAAAGTATACACCAGTCTCTATACAGCAAGCGTAATGTTCGTCTTTGTTTTTTTTTTTAAAGTTTTTGGGACTATCATTGCAAATGAACATGGCTGAACACTGGGATGAAGATGAAAATCAGTTTTTGGAAATACAATTTTATCTTTAATAAATGACTATCAAGTGTTACTGTTATTCATATGTACTGTTGTGACTAAGCAATGAACCCTTACTTGTTCTGTGCATTTGTTCAGAAATTGTGGGCCGAAATTCTGCTCCCACCTACGGCCATTGTGGCAATATTACCCGATTTCCTTAAATGTGAAGAAAAACCCTATGTCCTGCATGCCTCCTACATCTGAAAGGTAAATGTAATTTTTGAGGTGCATGTATTGTACTTATATTTTTGCTACTTTATTTTTCCACTACATTTCAGAGGAACATTTTTTTACTTTGTTGCACCTAATTAACCGCTATAGTTTTACAATACGATTTTACATATTACATGATCAGTTTATAAAATATATTTTTGAATAAACCACAACGCTATTAGGAATTAAATTAAGCACCACCTCAACCAACTTCAACATTAAAGTGTAGTGCTTATGTTGTGTAAATGTTAATTTTGTTGCCAGTACTTGAACATAAGCAACATTTTGAGTAATTTTACTTGTTAATTATGTCTTCCCCACTGATAAAGGGTGGATGATTTAATCCGTATGTCGAGAACCATCAATCAACACACTGAACCCCCATGGTGAGTATGTTTGGGAGGACAAAAATCTAAATTGCCTCAAGACAGAAGCCTTGTTATGATATACCAGTGGGGGATGAAACTAAGTACATTTACTCTACTCACATACAATTTGGAGGTATTTCTACTTGAGTATTTTCATTTTATGCTACTTAATACTTTTCCTCCACTTTCATAGGCAAATATTGTACTTTGTACTCACGTACATTGAGTACATGAGTTACTTTTAATATTTTACAAAAACATTAGTATAGAAAATTTGATGTTTTATAGATATAACCACAAAAAATATATAAAGCATTTAAATTTGCTCCACCTCAACATTAAACATCTAAGTACTGTACATGACAATGCATTAATAACAATGGTCCAGTAATATTATGATATAACATTGAAAAGGAATACTTTGTGTACATTTTGATGTTTGATAATACTTTTGTGCTTTTACTAAAGAGAAATTTTGAATGCAGGACTTTTACTTGTTGGGTATTTCTTTAGTGTGGTATCACTATTTTTAAGTAAAGATTTATAATACTTCCACTTCTGTGTAATGCAACACTGGGATGCCAATAGAAGAGGCTACACTGCCACTCAGTGATGAAACTGTGACAGAGCAGTTTAAGGGCTTGAGTGTGAATAAAACAGAGGTTCAACTGCCACTTCTCGTGACTAGAATGTAGGTGCTTTGAAGTATACTGTATTCAAGCTCACTCCAACCACTTCCATCTTGTTTAAAATATGCTATGTGTTGTTACAGTGTGGTATGGTACTATATTGATAAGCTTTGTCAAAAAATCGTACATAATGAGACCAGGAGGATAGATCAAATAATACAGAATAGTTTTTCTCTGGGTTAATACTGACTATTCATTTGTGTATATATGTAAATAATCACTCGCTGTTGGGATTATATAAAAGTGAGAATATAAAAAAAATCCTGACGTGGTGAGATAATTAATTTATAATTTTTACTGTTTATTGAAATTTCTAGTAAAGTCAACTGATTTGGGATGAAAGTGTTTGTGAAAGTTGTCTTTTGTATTTTCACTCCTGTAATGTGTCAGTTACTTTGAATATAACTTTTGAAATATTAATCAAAACAAACCGTAAGAGATGACAGAAACAAATACTAAATGCTTATGTATAAGCATTTACCTTTTTTATGTAAAGGCTTACATAAAGGAGACTGTAAGAATGTTGAAAAGCCTGTATTACAAAACCAGTCTATAGCCACGACATTCCACTTCCGGGATTGCGACAGTGATAGAATGCTAACAATGGCTTATTAACACAAAAATGCATCATTGGTTTGCTTGTACTTTGTCAACACAGTATTGGAAAAATTGAAAAAAAACTGTCTCTAGAGATAATGCCACAAAAGTTATTACAGTTCATGTATTGAGGTGGACATGTACCAGGTGTCATGGCAATCCAAACAAGCTGTTGAGACATTGCCGTCAAAGTCACAAACATGGTGGCTTTAACGCAAAAGTTCTTTAAAAATCTGAAGTCATAAAACACATGTTCTGGTATCAGTAGCAGTTTCATGGCAACCCACTCAAAAGTTAAATTATCTATAGTATTAGGATATTTTAGTACACCAAAGTGGTGGACCAACCCGCTGCAAATTGACATTGCCTTCTCTAGCATCGCTAAAATGTTCCAAGAGTCTCATCAAACTTATGTTGTCATTATGATTTCATTATGTACTGAACTTTGAGTGAAACCAAAGCACTTCAATTGTGTAATCATACACATTGTGTGTGGATAGTTGTGTTTGACAAAAGCTTTCTGCTGTACTTGTCTCTGCTGTTCATCTAGGTGCCTTTGGTGTAGTGTGGGTTAATATTCATCATCCTTCTAACAATATTAGTTTTGCAACAGGGTTCTTTATTTTCCAGCCTCATAATATACCAGTATGTGTGGTGTAGCTGCTGCCACAAAAACTAGATCAACTGGTTGAAGGAGCTTATGTCACAAAGCACATTAAGTAAAAATGTAAAAAAAGTTCAAATGTCCTTTTTTTTTTT
>NC_045738.1:12791641-12794914 GCF_008692095.1 Etheostoma spectabile | reverse complement strand
TTTTTTTTTTTTTTTTTTATATATACTTGGACAAGACAAACTCTGGGGATCACCACAATTTCAAGTCATCCTGCAGTGGATATGACTGCCTCATCAAATTACAAATTATATGGTAATCCATCATGTGGTAGAGACATTTCATTAAAAAACACAAATGTCAACATAATTGTGGCAATAGACAAAAATCTGAGGATCACATGTCTTTAGGGTTGTACTCTGAGTATCATTAATGTATGCATCTATCCTAATGGCATTCCATCTGTCCTGCTAATGTGGCTAAAAAATAAGTGAGGAAAATATAAGAAACATAATCAGCAATTTAAAGATCTTTTCTTTCTTCCAGGTCCACAAACTGTGCTTGGCGTTTTACAAGGTTCCCTGAATGCTGAAGTTAAGTCTTACCAGGTTGTGTTTGAGGTGCGTAACGGAAATGAAGACTCTTCTTGAGATCACTTTTTGACATACTATCCTATGACATTTTTCAACATGCTATTTTATTTATTTGGCATACTACATTATCACTTTTTATCACTTTTTTTCGTAATACTAAACAAGTACTTTTTCTTCACTTTTTTGACATACCATACTGTGACTTTCATGGATAAATACTATACAGTGACCTTTTTTGACATACTACATTATAACTTTTTAGTAACTTTTTTGACATACTATGCTATGACTTTTATCACTTTTTACGACAGGCTATACTATGACCTTTTTTGACATACTATGCTATGACTATATCACTTTTTTTGATATACTATACTATGACCTTTTTTAACATACTAATCTATCAACTTTTTTCAACATACTATGACATTTTTATCCCTTTTATTTGACATACTATACCATCACCTTTTTATCACTTTTTTCGACATACTATACTATTTTTTAGAACCTTTTTCAACATATTATACTATGAGCTTTTTATCCTTTTTATTTGACATACTATACTATGACACTTTTATCACTTTTTTTCGACATACTATACTATTGCTTTTTGTATCCCTTTTTTCCATAGAGTATACTGAATTTTTTCACGTTTTTTTTAAATTCCTATACTGTCTTTTGTTTGACATACTATGCTATGACTTTTTATCAATTTTTTATGACATACTATACTGACATGTTTTGATCACTTTTGTCAACATACTATATTGTGAACATTTTTGACAAACTATATAATGACTTTTGATCACTTTTTTCAACTTACTATACTATGACTTTTTATAACTTTTTTGGACATACTATAACTTGTTTTGACATGCTATACCATAAATCTTTTTCGACATACTAAACTAAGACTTTTTATCCTTTTTTAACCCACTATACTATGACCTTTCTCGACATACTACTTTTTCAACGTACTATACAATGACATTTGTTGAACATACTATGATATGACTTCTATCACGTTTTACGACAGGCTATACAATGACCTTTTTTGACATACTATGCTATGACTTTATATCACTTTTTTCGATATACTATGACTTTTTTCAACATTCTATACTATATTTTTATCACTTTTTTTGACATATACTACAACCTTTTTCATCATACTATACTATGACCTTTCTCGACATACTATGACTTTTTACAACTTTTTTGACATGCTATACCATGATTTTTTTTTTGACATACTATACAATGACTTTTTTGTCACTTTTTTCGACATACTTCACTTTGACGTCTTAATGGCTTTTTCGTCATACTATACTACAATCTTTTTCAACATACTATTTACTATGATTTCTTTTATCACTTTTGGCAACATACTATACTAAGACTTTTTATCCTTTTTTAACATACTATACTATGATCTTTCTCAACATATTATACTATGACTTTTTCTACGTACTATACAATGACATTTGTTCAACATACTATGCTATGACTTTTATCACCTTTATTACAGGCTATACTATGACCTTTTTTTACATACTATGCTATGACCTTTTTTAACGTACTATTCTATCAACTTTTTTCAACATACTATACTATGACATTTTTATCCCTTTTATGTGACATACTATCACCTTATCACTTTTTTTCAACATTTTATACTATGATGTTTTTATCACTTTTTTCGACATACTTCACTATGACGTTTTAATGGCCTTTTCGTAATACTATACTATAACCTTTTTCAACATACTATTTACTATGATTTTTTTTATCACTTTGTCGACATACTGTACTGTGATTTCTTTTATCACTTTATTCGACATATGCTATGACCTTTTTATTTTTTTTCCGACATAGTATACTATGACTTTGTAAAGGCTTTTTGTCATTCTATACTATGAATTTTGTATCACCTTTTTGGCATTCTATACAATAACCTTTTTAAACATACTATACTATAACCTTTTTCAACTTTTTTCTCACTTTTTTGGATATACCATGGTATGACTTTTCATCACATTTCGACATACTATACTATGAATTTTTGTAACTTTTTTCGACATACTATAACTTGTTTTGACACGCCATATCATGACCTTTCTCGACCTACTATACTATGACATTTGTTCAACATACTATACTATGGCCTTTCTCAACATACTATACTATGACTTTTTACAACTTTTTTGACATGCTATACCATAATTTGTTTTCGACATACTATACTATGACGTTTTAATGGCTTTTGTCATACTATACTTTTTTCAGCATACTATTTACTATGATTTTTTTTATCACTTTTGGCGACATACTATACTATGACTTTTTATCCTTTTTTAACATACTATACTATGACCTTTCTCAACATACTATACTATGATTCTACGTACAGTACTATACAATGACATTTGTTCAACATACTTGGTATGACTTTTCAACTTTTATTACAGGCTATACTATGACCTTTTTTTACATACTATGCTATGACTATTTATCACTTTTTTTGATATACTATACTTTGACCTTTTTTAACATACTATTCTATCAACTTTTTTCAACATACTATACTATGACATTTTTATCCCTTTTGTTTGACATACTATCACCTTTTTATCACTTTTTTCAACATTCTATACTATGATGTTTTTATCACTTTTTTCAACATATTATACTACAACCTTTTTCAACATACTATACTATGACCTTTCTGGACATACTATACTATGACTTTTTACAACTTTTTGACATGCTATACCATGAATTTTTTTCAACATACTACACAATGACTTATTTATCACTTTTTTCGCCATACTTCAACATGACTTTGTAATGTTTAAACTAATATCAATTGCATGCTTAAATAAC
>NC_045738.1:12791520-12791631 GCF_008692095.1 Etheostoma spectabile | reverse complement strand
AAGCCCCGCACATTTCAAGAGAACCCAACCCACTTCCGGGTTAAACATGACCACTTCCGGTATAGGCCCCGCCCAGTCGGAGTACGGATCCGGATACAGATAATTCATGTG
>NC_045738.1:12785546-12791510 GCF_008692095.1 Etheostoma spectabile | reverse complement strand
ACAGATAATGCTGTACTCGCTCATCCCTAGTATATATGTGTGTATGTGTATGTATATATGTGTATATGTGTGTGTGTGTGTATAATTTCAAGATGTTTTTTTATTACTTTTTCCAACTATGACTTTTACAATCACTTTTTTTCAACATATTATGCTATGACTTTTTATTGGCTTTTTTCTTCATACTATTCTATGACTTATATCACTTTTTATGACATACTATACAATGACCTTTTTCCACATACTACACTATGGCTCTTTGGTAACTTTTTTTTGACACTATTTTGATATACCTTACTATGACTTTTTTTATCACCTTTTTTGACATTCTATACTGTGACTTTTTTAATACTTTTTTCTGACATGAATTTTTTGATATACCATGCTTTGACTTTTTAATGGATT
Source organism: Etheostoma spectabile (assembly GCF_008692095.1). NCBI lineage: Eukaryota > Metazoa > Chordata > Actinopteri > Perciformes > Percidae > Etheostoma > Etheostoma spectabile. Next base: position 12,791,105 of record NC_045738.1, on the reverse strand, counting down.
CTTTTTGCCATACTGACTTTTTAATCACTTTTTTGGCATGCTATAACATTTTTTTCAACATACTATAACTTTCCTATCATTTTTTTCAACATGCTATACTATGACCTTTTTCCCTTATTGCAACATACAATACTGACCGATTTACCATTCTATGACTTTTTAATGGCTTTTTTTCGTCAGACTATACTGACCTTTTTTGACGTACTATGCCTTGAGTTTTTATTACTTTTTTCTACAAACTATACTATGACTTTTTTAGCTTTTTCAACCTACAGACTTTATTTTTCATGGCATACTAGATGACTTTATGACATACCATACTTTGACCTTTTAGGACTTTTTAATGACTTGCTTTAAATACTTTTTATGACGGATTACACTATACTTTATATGACATTATACTATAACTATTATTACATAGTATGCTATGCCTTTTTTGACACACCGACTTTTTATACACGTCTTTGTGACATTCTATTCTATTCTATTAATCTTGACATAATGTAACACTGAATCTGCCATGTTTTACAGATTATCCGAGTGACCTTATGAAGTCTTTCTAGACTCACCAGATTCCGCTACAGTATGAGAAACCATCAGAGGAGGAAGTTACTGCTGACATTAAAACATGCTAACATTTTATAATGCACCCCGAAATAAATGTGAACCTGAAAAAGTATCAAATTCTTCTACAAGAACTCACAACATTCACTTTTACAAAAAGTAATCACATTTATTTTAATCATCATACATGACCACCATATATTATGTCTAACCACTTACTTTGATTTTCACATTGCATGTCCTCATGCCCACTGACATTCATCACTCTAGCCTCTGGGTATATCCAATACACCATAAAAGAAAGACATTTGGGCTACATAATGAAGGCATGGCTTTGCCAGTCCTGGCTCCTTGGTAGTTGTCTTTGTCTCTCTATCTGCCCCAGAAATCACAGTTATAAGAGAGTCTCTGAATCCAATTTCTAAAACTTAGTCCAGGTTCCTGTGGGTCTCTGTGCGGGTCCAAGCTGTGGCCTGCGAGCTGGCTCCAGGCAGCCCCTGCACGTCTAGCCAATGGTGACACCAAAGCCACACTGGAACTTGTTTTTGCGATGGTTGAGGAAAGCCCCGAGGGCCAGTGTGAGAGGTAGCGGCAGCAGTTTCTTTTCAAGGGTTGCCCCGACTACCCAGTTACTGTCAACTGTGCCTGTGAAGAGGAAAGGTGAAGAAGCAGAATAGTTCCTTTTTAAAATAAAATCTTTATTTATTTTGCAATTTTAAATGAACAGTCACTGAACTTACATGGCTATGAGTGTATTCATACTGTAGTTATTTACCTTTAAAGAGGAAGTTAGCTTTGGGAACGTCCAACTGGTAACCAAAAGATGCTGTGGTTTCTTGCATCCTTGTGCTTGCTTCAAATTCAACTCCTACCTGCAACTGTGTTAGAAGACAGAAGTAAAATAATAGGTTCACACTCAAATAGTTCTTGAATTAATTTTACGCAGCAGTGATTTTTCCCCTTTCCATACAAGAGAAGTGGGGGATAAAATCCAGGTCTCCTTTAATGCAAAAATGTACTCAGAAAATTCAGCTGAAGCTATTATGAGGTTTCAGCCGTGTAAGCAGTATCTTCCAAAGTTTGTCTTTTTAGTACAAAGTTCTCTCTTTGTGTGTTTCTTTGGACATTAGCCATGCAGTGTAGGGATAGTTACACAAAGGAATATTGTACTACAAATACTTAAACTTTGGAAGTTTAGCTTGAGCAGAATTTTAGAATTAGTTTTCGCATAGAAGAACTGGATTTTTGTCCCCATCGCATGTATTCAAATCTCTTTCAGACAGAACCTCTGACAAACAGCCCGCAAAGCGTAGATTTGTGATCGATCAGGTGTCACACCTCTCTCTTTCCCTCCCTCTAAGCATGATAAGCGGTCTTGCACTAGACACAGCTGAGAAGTCAAGATGAAGAAAAGAGGAGCGCTCAACAATCGCTGTAGAGCACAGGTGCTCCACTCCTAAATTGCAGACAGTGTGAACAGACAGATTGGAAAACATGAGCGAAGTGAAAACAGCTCAGCTTAACAGCGCCTCGGCGGCCAGAGTGGTGCTGGTGTTACAGTGACATACATTCAACATAGCAGACACAGAATGCATACTTCCTAGAGCAATGCTCAGTCTCAAATCTATGGAGCTTGGTTTGGTCTGGTGATAGCCAGATTAGCATTTTAGCAGTTTGGCAGACTGATATAAAATAAAGAAATACATCCAAATACACTATTACCAAAATGATGTACCTGATCACTAGCTTTGTGATAGTATGTGGCATGAGCTCCTGCCCCTCCCAAAGTCAATGTAGCAACGTAGTTGTCCCCTGAGGAGAGATTAAAGGGTTGGAAAATCTATCACACAGTTAACATTGAATACTGAGATGGAACTAGGCACCTCTTATCTAAATCCAAGTCACACTACAGAAAAGTTAGTAACAAACTACAATGAATGGAAATTGGTAGTTAAATATATTATAAACTCTAAACTTAAAGCACAATTGTAAAATGTGAATGTAAGCCTCAAGTAGTTTTGCCGTGCACAGTTCAGTAAGTTGACAAAGTGGAGATTTACCTGTGTACCTGCCCAAGAGGGAGGTGACTGCTCCTTCCTCCCCTGGTCTCCTGTGGTACACTAGCTCACCACCGAGAGCCAGAGCTGGTGTGATAGACTGGAGATAGTGGCCCACCAAAATGCCTGATGGAAAGTATTAAAAGAGTTTCCTTTATACACAGTATAGTCCCTTCTCATCCATATTTGCAGTAGCAATGTATTTCCCTCTCTAAGGTGTTCCAGTGTGTTCTCATTTTTGTTTCTACTTTTCTAGCCTCTGGTGTTTTGCCAGCTTTTCATATTCCTTCTTGTTGATGTGGATTTTAAATGGAGTACTACATTTGTCAACACTGCTGACCTCAATATTGTCATGGTACAAACAGATTTGTCCATAGCACTGTGCCTTACAGGCCAGATTCATAATATCCAGAGTCATATAGGTGTGATTGGCAAAGGACACAAACAGCAAGGGGGAAAAAATGACATGCATTTTGCTTCTTGCCTTGCCTTCTTTGAATGAAGTTCCATTGTGACAAATGAATGGACTACTCGCGGAGTGACATGAAGACATGAATCAGAGGCACAAAAAACTGTTGACAGTGGCCTGTGCCTTGCGCGGATTTGCATGATTTACATGAGCCTCACTTTCAGGTCGGAAAAGGCAGATTTATCCGGAAGAATTCCACCCCTGATCATTGTTACTGATTCTTTGATCAGAAATGTCCCGATTTAAAATCTATATTTGACCAAATTAATACAACTGTATTAATTAGGAATGGTTCTTGTACGATTTCTTGGGTTTAGACATTTGTCTGGCTTCTGTTGCTAAATAATAACAAAGGTATATCAAAGTTAGGTATCAAAACAGGTATAATTTTGGTATCAAAATCAGCACTATTTCCAAAGACTTTCAAACAACACCCAGCCCCGACTGCAGTTCCTGGTTGGTTTGCCAGTAACTGTTGATCTGTCTAACTGTGGAGATCTGAGGACCTTTAGACATCTTAAATGCATAAGCATGCACAAACACTGTATTTTGCTTCCCTAATTTTAATCATATTAAATAATTAATTACTTGATGGGTTTTGGCTAGATCTAGATGAGTAGCACTGCACATAACATTCAGGTTGCAACTTCTCATTTTAAGCCGGAACGGACCGTCGCTTTCACTGGTTAAAAAAAATAATAATAATAAGGCTGTGGTAGGTCATACTAACCGCCGCTAATTAATGTTAATTCTGTGTGTAACTTGATAACAAAATTAATCTTTTCTTTTGTCTGGTTAAAGTGCTCTCTGCAGTCAGTGGCTGTTCTCGGACAAAGGTTGTTTGTGAGGGAAGAAGCTTCACTAACATTCGCTGTACAACCACAGGTAGACAGTGTTTCTGTAGTTTCAATAACTCCAAAAGGATCTTTAGCATGTGGATCAAGTAGCTTGTAAATGTAAGTATTACTATAACAAACCCCTTTGTTGAACTTGTAATGAGGAAATAAGGTATACAAGAAAACCTCTAGACAATTTTGAAAAACTTAAAATCATACCAGATCCAACAAGTACATCTGGATTTCCGAGCGTCACTGCAGCAGTGAAATCTTCACCACGACACTCCATGTCACACTGCCAGTTCACAAACTTGTGTTGCTGAGTCTGCAATACACAAAAAAAAAGTTATATTAAAAGTTAAATATATAATATATGAGACTGGCAAACAATGTCAGTGGCACTTAAAACCTAAAAAGAAGTGTCTAAAAGACAACTTCTGAAAGCCTGTTCCCTCAAGAAGTCTACATACCTGGATGGCTATTTTGGAGCGCACAAGAGACGTGAGCTGGTGGATGACCTGGGCATTCAGGCTACCAGTATTGTCCATATCTCCAACCATGACTGGGAATGACTATGGGGAACCAAACACACTCATCAGCTTTCAAGTTATCTGGATAACTGAATTGGATTTGAAACCTGGTATACCATTGGCCATGAGCCTTGGGCTGTAAAGTATCTATCAGAAACTATCAGTGTAAATGTTGTTTATCTGAATTTACAAATTGGCTGTGTGGTCCATGTGGGCAAAGAAGGAAAAAAAACTAAAGTATGTTATTTAGTTTAGAACCCTGAGGAAGACAAAACCGGTTATTAAAAATTAGATAAACTTACTGTAACCAAGAAAGGCTTAATATTATAACCGTGGCATTTTTCCTGCTCCTATGAATACAGATTTCTGCAGTCTGCTTCCAAATAAAAAATGCTTTTCATTTAAAATATTACATTTATTTTTTTCCCATTCATGGAGCAAAGAAGCAACTTACTTAAAAAATACATCAGACAACATTCAGTCTCCTACCATGACCAGGAAGATTTACAACCCAAATTTACCAATGTTAAAATCATTTTAGGAGTTTGTTGGAGTGATGGGAAAATTATCATTACCTCTGCTGGTCCAGTCTGTTTACTGCCTACGTAGGTGGAACCAAATCGATAACCAGAATCCCCAAGGGTACTGAGGGTAACCGTATGGCTGACCTGGAAGTGGTTACTCAGGCCCTTATTCACCACTAACCGCACCCCTTCCATCTGCAAAGGGAACACCTCTAAAACAGAGAGAAGGCAAAAAAGATGTACGTAACATTAGAAAATTGTATAACACTGTGCCCATAGGACAATAATACTACACTTACATTACAATGATTATTATTTAAAAGGCTGAACAAATGTAAAGAATAAACTACACCAGTATATACATACAAAGTACAGGACCCTACCATTATAAGGCTCAGGCGCTACACCCAAGCTGTTTAGGGCATCTCAAAACCCCCCCGCCAAATAAGAGCAACTAAAGCGTGACCTATGGTTCTGTGGAAGCTCCACGCAGAGCTTTAGACGTAGCCTCCGTAAGTGGCCTGAAGTTTATACCTTTGCAGCAATCTCTTTAAGAATAGCAGGGCCTGTGTGTGTGTG
>NC_045738.1:12779963-12785536 GCF_008692095.1 Etheostoma spectabile | reverse complement strand
TGTGTGTGTGTGTGTGTGTGTGTGTAGCTTCAGAGCGAGTGCCAACTCTAGAGGCATGGTGAGAGAAATAAAGTGTCTCTTCTGTGCCTACAGACCATGGTGGGAAATATTTAGCAGGAAGAGTTAACCCTCTCTTTCATTTCATGTTTATGGAGAACCAGGAAATGAGTAGGGGGAAATGCAACGTTGCCAAGCGACGTGTAGTCACATTCTTCAAGAGGTGCATGTCAGGCTAAGGCGTAGGGTGCCTACACATACCTACATACATCGTTAGGCATAGATCAAACGCAGAAGCAAAAATCCCGCTTGAGTCTTCCACAAACCTAGGGAAAAAATTGATTTTCTAACCTTTACATTTGCGGTGGCACTCCTCATATGTGCCTGGGTTTGGGAGTGGGGAATCTGCATCTGCTGACTGCTGGCCAGATCCAGATGTTGGAGGGACTGAAGACACTGAGGGCATAGTGAACCCTGGAGGGACAGACACCAACCCTGGGACCCCTTGACTACCTCCAGCTGCAGCTGGGGCAGGACTGGGTGGGGCAGCAGCCAACACACTGCCCATACTCCAAGACTGAAACAAACTAGGAAAGAAATATATAATAAATGAATAATGTATTTAATTATATCAATGTTCTTCAATCATACAACTGCAGGGTTACGGATTTAAAATAATCCCTGATAAAATGTAAGAAATTGGAGAAGTATTAGCTTGCATGACTTGAGAGGTATGATATGAGCATACAATCACCCATTCTTTACACAGTATATCCAATGCATTTGGGCACAGTTTGCTTTTGAAGACGTTAGCTCACGTACATGCATTCAGCTAACGTTACCGTTAATTTGACTAGCAGCAACAGTGATCCATCTGTCGTGGCAGTAACCGTACCGTTTCAGTAGGTTGGTTGTAGCTTAGGCCCAGCTCAATCAGACTCTACTTTAATTGATTACAATACAACCTGGTAATAACAAATATCGAGCTAAAACTTGTGGTTTGCTAGAGAGGGAACATTTGGAGCTGACCCAGTAGCTGGTAAAACTAACAGTATTTAACCTGTCAAGGCTAATGCAAGCTAGCATGGCTGGTTGACGTTAGCTAGCTAGCTAGCTGGCTGACTGACTGGCTAGGTAGCCATGTGGAATCGACCACGAGATATATTCGTCTTCATATGGAAAACACGATATTTGGAAATACGCTATTAGGCCTGTTAACACCTTAAACTACCATCTTCTTACAAAATTATGCAAGTAATTTTAGGGTTTATCAATTATCTACTTACCGTGACAGCAAGGGACCAGGGGTAGTTCAACACCGGCAAAGTTCACCACAACGTCGGTGACCGTGCTTGACAAATGCCCGCCTATCATCCACGGATTGGCTAATGTATATCTCATTTCAACCCCCATTGGCTGATATTACAGCTGGTACAGACCCTTCCTGATGACGTATTAATGGGTTCATTCGCTTAACATTCATTTCATTCAATCTCTTACTGAATGACACTCCAAGGGTACACCTATTTTAGGGGCTGTAGCGTATAGTTACATTTACAAATTGTATACATATACCGCCATATTTGTATAATTAAACCATAAGTGAATGGCCAAAGATATACTAGCTGTGTTGATGAACAGCATAGTGTACATTGCAATAATTATTTCAAATAGACCTTTGGTTTCAAACTGGGTCCTGTATCCCAAAGCAATAATATTAAGTAAGCTGCATTAAAGAGAAGGGAAAAAAAAATAAATGAATAAAAAAAAAAAGGGGGAAAATTTTGGCCACACCAAAACCTGAAATATTAATCTTACTTTAGAAGGGTAGGGAGTTGGGTTGGGAACCGGAGGGTCGTCGGCTCAAGTCCCCGCATGGACCAAAGTACTGAGTGTGGCTCGGTAGCTGGAGAGATGCCACTTCACCTCCTGGGCACTGCCAGGGGCCATTGAGCAAGGCCCTGTAACCCCCCCCCAACCGCTCAGGGCGGCTGGTCCAGCTGGTAGCCCATCTCTCCATTAGTGCATGATTAGGTCCTGAGAATGTGTGTATTTACTATCAATAATAGTAAAAAATAAATAAAACTATTCTACGTTGTGAGACAGGCTCCTGGCTGGCAGAGTAGGAAGTAATCACAATTATATAAAAAAAAAAAAAAGCATTCTCTCACTGAGTGTACAAAGATCAAACTGAAAACAGCAGTTAGTCAGTTGGACTTTAATTTGTTTTAGGCGCTGGCATTGGCAAATTTAACAGAAAATTGTTGGCTGTCTACTAAAAGCATCTGGTCATCAAGTCAAGAAGGTATTAAGTTCTTCTGAATACAGTGATGGAAAAAATGGTCTCAAGTTACAAATCCACTCATGGTCACGTACTGTTGCCTGTACTAAGGCTAAAAGAATTAGGGAACCAAAAATCTGTCAACAAGGGCACTCCAGACTCCTGCTGGTGCTTGGCAGTGACAAAATGGTCAGCAAAGAAAACAAAGAAGTTGGCCTAAATTTTCACAGTATTGTTTTAAATCTGAAATACATGTATTTTTTGTGCTGAAGTCAAGAAGTACAATGATGTAATATAGTCAGACAACTGGTCATGTTAATTCCTCATGAGACAAATGCATTTCTTAAAAATAAAAAGGAAAAACTGAAAATCCTTCCGACTTTAACTGTGCTTTCAAAACTGATAAACTAATAAAAGGAATTATTTGAGGGCCATTTTACCTTCAATACAATCTTGGGACAAGAGCCTTGGCGAAGTACAAGTTTGACGTTAGACTAAGGCACTTGGGAGGGAAGAAGGGACTCAGAATCTAGACCCCTCATCTTGTTAATTACTGATAACCTCAATACCTGAGAAAATGTTGCCTGGCGCTATGGCTTAAGGAATAGGAATTTCCCAATTAAATACTGACTTATGGTTGCTACTGAATCTGTGCTTTGACAAACAGCACTATAGTGTCACTGACATTACACTGTCATATTTAAATGTGTTCTGTAGTAAAGACTAATATTCTTTTTAAAAAAACTAGCAAGTTCATTATCAGCAACACTTTCAGGTGCTCTGTGCTGGCACACCATAGCAGCCCTCTTTTAAACATTCAGAGCAAAGTTGACATTTTGGTTACTGAAGCCATCTTTATTCTTACTTTAGTAAATCTGTCTACTCTTCCAACTTTGGTTACCTTTTGAAAGACGTTAATTTGGTTACACTATGGACATGTGTACACACAATCTTATTTTACCACTGCATCAAAGTCAGCAATTAGGTTGGTGAGCAAAAGGTTTTTTATGACCAACATGGAATGATAACAAAAGGTAAACTCAGTGGCCACATTAATAGGTGCAACTAGTCATTGATGCAAGTATCTAAATCAGCCACTCAATGCATAAAAGCATGCAGACATGGTTAAACCGTTCAGTTATTCTGACCAAACAGAATAGTGAAGAAACATACTTTAAGTGACTGTCAGTGGAATGATTGCTGGTGCTAATCTCCTGGGATTTTTGCATACAAGTCTATAGGGTTTACAGGCACAAAAAGAAATATAAAAAAAAAACACCTCACGCGTGGCGGCTGTGACGGCAAAAGGGCCTCGTTAATGAGGAAAATGGCCAGACTGGTTCAAGCTGACAGGAAGGAGACAGTAACAAATAACCATGTTATAGCAAAGGTTTGCAGACAAAGAAAATTGAGGCAAGAGTAGACTTGGCTCACCAACACCGCACAGCAGATGATTGGAAAAATTTTGACAGGTCTTTTGAATCTCAAATTCTGCTGCAACAGGGACATAGGGTCAGAATTTGGTGTAAAGATAAATTCAAAATTTCAGGCTGATGATGGCAGTGTAATGTGCACACTAATGGGCACACTTTTGCCCATTCAATATAAACAAAGCATCGTTTAAATGCCAAAACCTTCTTGAGTATTGATCCTGCCCCATGTGCATCCCTTTATGAGCACAGTCTCCCCATCTTCTAATGGCTATGTCTTTGCAGAACATCACGCCACATCACAAAACGCATCATCTCAAACATGACAATGAGTCTACTGAAATAGTCTCCAGATCTCAATTTAAATTAACACTTTTGAGATGGGGTTAAACACAAAATCTGCAGCATGAATGGGCAGCTGACAAATCTGCAGCAACTGCATGAGGCCATCATCTCAACATGAACTTGTCTAAGTAATGTTTCCAGCATGTTGTTGAATCCACAGCAAGAATTCATCAATAAAGTAACCATTTTGTAAAATAGTTAAAGGGGGGGGGGGGCATCTACTGAAAAGGAATGGCAGCAGCATGTGCACACTGCCATATGTAGTTCATCTGCACAGCAAGGACGTGAGCTGGGCTCTATCCTCTAAGTCTACCTTTGGTTTTACATTTTCATTATTACAGCAAAAAAATAAAAATAAAGAAAATAATCAATGACAATGTCCGTCTATTGTCAAAAGTTCAATGACAGACTTAAGCAATAGCCCAAATTACATGTACAGTGACCATTTCTGGCAGTAAGAACTGATTGAAGTGGCAGTGGGAAGATAGCAGTTTACTAACATGTGCACAGACAGAACTGGAGATTCCTGTAGACTCAAAATGGACCATTTGGGTGACAAACTAGGGAACAGAAATCATCCCTTGGAATCTTGTGGGATGCATAGCCAATATTGTGTCATGAATGCCAGGCGCCGCGTTTCTCCTGAAAAGAAAAACCAAAAGTTGAGTTAAAATGTCTGAAAGCCATGTGAACAAGTCACTGCTTTAGTAAACTTGGGAGAGAAAATAGCTGGCTTTGTGTGCTAATCAGCTCTGCTCAAATCTACGTTGACTGCTGTTGTGCATTCTGAGGAAGACAGCCCTTAACCCTTGACCTATAAATCCTGTAAAACTTCAGTTAATCTTATTATTGAAAAGAAGATTATGTATTAGCTATGTTGCTAGTATCTGCTCTTCTTCAAGCTAGAAGGCTCAGATTTTTCAGCATAACGTTAATACATTGGACATTTCACTAGTACACGACAAATAGATCAAATGTACATAGATGTGTTCAAAATAAGTCCAACGCTAACCTCATAAATCATTTTTTGGTAGAAGTGATATTTCTACATGCAAACAATTCACTAGTAAGTGTTGTAGAGTCATATAAAACCAACAGACCCAATAGTCATGACATGCTGCACATTCTGTGTAATTGAAATGGGCATGTTCAAAATAGCAGTGTTGTTCAATTAGTGAGGTGATTGATTCAGTGAAGAAACAGGTGTAAATTATGGCCCATATTTAAGGAAGGAAGAACATGTGCATACTGGTTATAGTGCATTTCACACTGAAATCGTTCCAGGCATTGCTCTGAAGAAAAAGAGACTAAAAAGTCAATTCTAGAGGGCAAAACAAATGATTTCCAATGCCTTGAAATGGCATCCAAAGCCTCAACGTTTGGGTCTAGGGGCCGCAGACACTTTGTCCGACGACCCCCATGCACTGAATTGAAGCCACAGTACACTGTGAAGACAGTAAAGCATGGAGATGCAAAAATCATGTTATGGAGATGTTTCTCATACTGTGGTGTTGGGCCTA
>NC_045738.1:12779628-12779953 GCF_008692095.1 Etheostoma spectabile | reverse complement strand
ACCAGGGATTATGGATCAGTTTCAATACATCAAAATACTTGAAGATCATGTTGCCTTATGCTGAAGAGGAAATGTCATTGAAACGGGTCTTTCAACAAGACAATGACCCAAAACACACCAGTACGCGAGCAAAGTCTTGGTTTCAGATGAACAAGAGTTATGTTATGTAGTGGCCAGCCCAATTCCCAGACCTCAATCCCATAGAACACTTGAGGGGTGCCATCAAAAATTCTTTGAGGCAAAACCCAGTAATGCAGAGGAATTGTGGAATGTAGTTCAATCATCCTGGGCTGCATTACCTGTTCACAGGTGCCAGAAGTTGGTC
>NC_045738.1:12777481-12779618 GCF_008692095.1 Etheostoma spectabile | reverse complement strand
CAACACAGATGTGAAGCAGTTCTCAGAAATACTGATTATGCAACCAATTATTAGTGCAGTGATTCAAAGTAAAGCAAACCCTTAAGACATTTAAGTTCATACAGTAAATGTCTGAGTTTATAAAGGAAAATGCAAATACTGCTTTTTTTTTTACTTGATCAATTTTGATTTGAAATTGAATGTGCAATGTTCCTAATGCATTGATATTAAGGAATTAAGAGTTATTCTAAAGATCATGAGCATTATTTACTTTTTAAAACACTATTATTCTGAACACAACTGTATGATGCGCACAAATATGTTTACAGCATACACAAGACGCCGCAGTAAGCGCAAAATGTGTAAGTGACGTGTGCCAAGAAAAAAACCTAAATTGCCATTAGACCAAAGAAGACATATCAGACACCGTTTGTCAATACTGCCGATAAAGTCAAGGGTGTTACCAAGTTGTGAATAAAATAAATAAATACTGGGAACCAAGCAATCCGCCTGTTCCAAACAGGCACTAGTTCCAAGAACTTGCTGCCTCTTCATTGTCCATAGATGACACAGCTTAAAACCTTCTTAATACCAGCCACTCACACAGCTGAGCATTAACCCTTAATACTTTCTTGGTATTAGATAGAGGTGAAACTTAAAATGCAGCTATACTGTGACCTGTGTCACAAGTGTTAAAGGGAACCCATTCTGTTTTGCATATTTTATGTCATTTCTATAATGTTAATATATCGGATTTTCATGTTAAACATGTCCAAAGCTGTTCGAAGAACTGACCATTCACTCAGATTCCTCCCAGTTCCTTCTTTTTGGCTCGACCGTGGTCATCATAGTCATTCTCGTCATCATCTGGGTCAACAGAGTGAAACTCTGCCACATACAGGCTCTTATCAATGCTGCTGGGGATGGGCTTTATATCAGTGACAAGCTGATCCTCAATGTTCTTCAGGTTGTAGCGGTCCTCTGAAGTGATCAAATTGATGGCCAGACCCAGATGACCAAAACGCCCTGCGAGAGAAGAACTTTAACTATTATGAACGATTAGCGCTAGTGTCACAGAATCAAGCAGGGCATGCCAGATTTCAAAAGTGGTAGCTGTAAACAAAACTCTTATTTAAGAGTGTGAGCATTTATAATAGTTAATTTTACCTGATCTGCCAATGCGGTGCAGGTAGGTCTCTGCATTTTTAGGGAAGTCAAAATTGATGACCACATTTACTGCCTGAATGTCAATTCCCCGAGTGAATAGGTCTACAAGAAATTATGCATATTAGTCAACCTACATTGATCAATAATATAAATATCTATTTTAAAATACAGAACTCTTAACCTACCTGTGCAGACCAAGTTTCTGCACAATCCATTCCTGAAGTCGTGGAACACACGGTTCCTGTATTCCTGCATCATCTTTGCATGAATGTAGAAGCATGAATAACCCAGTTGGGTGATTTTCTTGGCCAGAAGCTCAACTCTCTGGGTGGAGTTACAGAAGATGATAGATTGATTGATCTGCAGCTGTAACAGAATCAGAATCAAAATTATTGGTCCAGTACACTTACATACACAAGGAATTTGACTTTGATAGGTGTTAACTATTCATATTTACATACTGTACAATAGAGACAAAAATACACATATTAGGCACATAACTTAATATACAAATAACACCTAATATCAGACAAGTACACATGGAGTGGGATTTAAAGTGCAAAAAGTAATAATGCAAAGTACTGTGCAAGATGAATATTGGAATGATAAGTATGTAATGTGTAGCAAAGTGGGTGAGTAGCCAAAGTGGGTATGACCCCTCTTATCTGCAGATACAGTGGGGCTCAAAAGTTTGGGCACCCCAGGTAAAAACTTGTATTAATTTGCATAAAGAGGTCAAGAAAAGATGGAAAAATCTCCAAAAAGGCATCAAATGACAGTTTGGACATTCGTATAATATGTACAAGAGTTAGATTTTATTTCCATCATTTACACTTTCAAAATAAAACAAAAAAAATGGCGTCTGCAAATGTTTGGGCACCCATCAGAGTTTATAGCATGCACCGCCCCCTTTGGAAAGCTGAGACCTGGCAGCGTCATGGATTGATCTCAATCATCGTCTGGAAAGACCAGATGATGTCAATCTTAAGGT
>NC_045738.1:12777354-12777471 GCF_008692095.1 Etheostoma spectabile | reverse complement strand
AATGCCCAGACTCATCTGACCTTGCCCCAACAATCAGCACCATGGGTTCTTCCAAGCAGTTGTCTAGAAAACTGAAACTAGTTGACGCTCACGAAGCAGGAGAAGGCTATAAGAAGA
>NC_045738.1:12777273-12777344 GCF_008692095.1 Etheostoma spectabile | reverse complement strand
GCGTTTTCAGATGTCAATATCCTCTGTTTGGAATGTAATTAAAACATGGCAGTCATCAGGAACAGTGGAAA
>NC_045738.1:12777023-12777263 GCF_008692095.1 Etheostoma spectabile | reverse complement strand
ATCTGGAAGACCAAGAAAAATATCAGAACAGCTAGCAGGATTGTGAGAAAGCAAGTCAAAACCCTCGTTATACTGCACAATATATCCAGAAAGACCTGGAAGACACTGGAGTTGTGGTACACCCTTCCACTATAAAGAGATACTTGTACAAATATGGTCTTCATGGAGGAGTCATCAGATGAAATACTCTTCTACGTCCTCACCACAAAAATCAGCGTTTGAAGTTTGCAAATGAACATA
>NC_045738.1:12776838-12777013 GCF_008692095.1 Etheostoma spectabile | reverse complement strand
AAGCCTGATGCATTGTGGAAACAAGTTCTGTGGACCGATTAGGTTAAAATAAAACTTTTTGGCCGGAATGAGCAAAGGTACGTTTGGAGAAGAAGGGGCACAGAATTTAATGAAAAAAACCTCTGTCTAACTGTTAAGCACGGGGGGGGAATCAATCATGCTTTGGGGTTGTATT
>NC_045738.1:12776667-12776828 GCF_008692095.1 Etheostoma spectabile | reverse complement strand
GTGGCACAGGGAACATTTCACGAGTAAAAGGAAAAATTGACTCAATAAAATTTCAGCAAATTTTGGACGCTAACTTGATGCCATCTGTGAAACAGCTGAAGTTAAAGAGAGGATGGCTTCTACAAATAGATAATTATCCTAAACACACCTTAAAATCCACG
>NC_045738.1:12776349-12776657 GCF_008692095.1 Etheostoma spectabile | reverse complement strand
TCAAGAGGAGTAAACTGAAGGTTTTGCCATGGCCTTCTCAATTGCCTGACCTCAACATAATTGTAAATCTATGAATAGACCTAAAAAGAGCAGTGCGTGACAGACAGCCCAGAAAACTCAAAGAACTGGTAGACTTTTGTAAGGAAGAATGGGCGAAGATACCTCAAACAAGAACTGGAAGACTCTTGGCTGGCTATAAGAAGCGTTTCCAAGCTGTGATACTTGCCAAAGGGGGCAGTACAAGGTATCAACTCTGCAGGGTGCCCAAACTTTTGAAGATAGCATTTTTTTGTTTTCTGTTATTTTGA
>NC_045738.1:12776247-12776339 GCF_008692095.1 Etheostoma spectabile | reverse complement strand
AGTGTAAATGATGGAAATAAAATCTAACTTTTTGAGACAGTATACGAATGTCTAATCTGTCATTTGATGCCTTTGAGATTTTTCCATCTTTT
>NC_045738.1:12771324-12776237 GCF_008692095.1 Etheostoma spectabile | reverse complement strand
TTATGCACATTAATACAAATTTTTACCTGGGGTGCCCAAACTTTTGAGCCCCATTGTATATAGATTCATGATTAATGACTGAAGGAATAACTTTATGCTCCCTGTGTATCCTATGGGTCTACCTGAGCTACCGTTAAATCTAGGTTGGCCAAACTGCAACTTGGTAGCTGTATACAGCTTCTTGGTGTTTTCCCTGTATACATGTGGGTCTTGTTTTCTTATCCAATTGTCTTTATTTTATTTGGATCAAATTGTATTTATATTCTATGCAAATCATTGCCCTAATTAGAGAGCCAAAACTCTTGAATTACTGAAACAAAACTGTACATTTCATAGGACGATTCACAAACCTTATGACTAAAACAAGTTTGTTCATGATATTTTGCATGTAGGAGTTAGCAATATAGATAAAATCCTTGATCACAATTTATGTTAATTCTATATTGAGTTATCAGTATACGTATAACCATTTAGTACATTTTCTGTAAAATTAAAATTGTTAAACCATTAATGAATAAATTGCAATAATCAGTTTTGAAACTCTTAAACCGGGAGGGCAGAGTAACGCTGCTTTATAGCCTGGTATCAAGTGCCACTCAAACTTTTTTTAGACTCTTTGTATCCAACTTTTAAGTTGAACACTCACCCTAGAAAAAAGTGTGTTGAGACAGTGGACCTTCTGTCTTTCAGTCACATAGGCATAGTACTGAGTAATGCCCTTCAAGGTCAGTTCTTCCATCAAGTTGATCTCATACGGCTTCTTCAGGTGTTTGTTCTGGAAAATTCATTAACAGTGCATTATGAAACAAGATTAGTGATTTTTACCTCTTCAGAGAACCAAATTGTTGTTTAGGTTCTCACCATAAACTTTTGTACACTGATTGGGAAAGTGGCAGAGTAAAGCAGGATCTGGCGGTCCTTCGGCATGAAGCTGATTATATCTTCAATCAGGACCACAAAGTCCTGGGACAGCAGTTTATCTGCCTAAGATTTTTTAAAGAAAAGCAGTTTAGAAATATAGTCCACAGTACTGAGAAGTTATTTCCAAAATTAAAGAGGAGCCAAACCTACTTCATCCATCACAATCAGTTGGGCCTTATCCATTTTCGCCACACCCTTCTTGATTAGGTCTAGTATCCTGCCCGGTGTAGCAATCACTACATGCACTATAAGGATAGGAAGAACAAACCGCACATCACAACAGGTTATCGGAATAGCTGCACAAAGGACATTGCTAAACTAAGGTCGATAGAAGGTCGTTTGTCATTCAACAAAAAATGTGAGTAGAGCATGAAAAAAATCTTTGGTAAATTTATAGCAAAACTAACAAAAATAATTCAAATACAAAAAAGGCACAAGTTGTAATGACCCCATGTGCAAAGTGCAAGAGTGACAAGATAATCACATTAAACACTGGGCAGTAGCTTCTAGAGAAGAACAGCGTATCTACAACCTTATGGAAAAAAAATCAGTCTTCATCATCTTGAATAGTTAGGGAATGACAAGTACCTGTCTCATCAAGACGCATGATGTCATCCCTCAAGTTGGTGCCACCCGTGGTAGCCATGACCTTAACCCCTCCTAGGTGCTTACTGAGCTGAATGCTGATCTGGCTCACTTGCAGGGCCAACTCTCTTGTTGGCACCATTACTATGGCTTGATTGAGACAAAAAAGGGAAGGGCTGATTAAATGCCAGAGTTGGTGAGACGCATGGAGAAAGTGAAAAAGTAATGCTTACAAATTATTATTTTTTTCCTGACCAAAAACTGTTCACCAACCATAGAAATAAATACATATGGGGGTAGAATAGTGCAGTGATCACAGACCAGAGATGGTGAACCAAAAAAAAATCTCTCAAATGTGCTTTACTCTTGCTAATGCAGACATGCTTCTGTTACGTCTTGGTATTACACATCTGGAGACATCTGAAATTTGGGGAAAGCAGATAAATCTGCTGCTTAAAAACCTGTATACCAAGGCTCTTCTTTAAAATATGCTTCACTTTAAAACTGGGTTAGTTGTTATTACAAAATATTCACTATAATTTCATAACACAAAGTTGATGTCTTCATAAATGTATGTTTCACACAGTTTCAAACAGTTTGAAAATTAGCACTATCAGGTGGAGGCTGCAAAACCTCACCCTGTATGTGATCCTTCTTCAGGTCTATCCTCTCCAGGAGAGGGATGAGGTAGGCTCCACTTTTCCCCGTGCCATTCTTGGCCCGAGCCAAAATATCTCTGCCTGACAAAGCGATGGGGATGCTCTCCTCCTTTTGGCAGCCAGACAAGTCATATCAGTAGAAAGGGCAAAGTTAATGGGACATGACACTATTTAAAAATTCGGTAAACAAAGCAACAATATCCAAAAGACTATCCCGTTGCTGAGCCTTTTGAATCCACAATAGGGCTGCAACATCACAGTACGTACTACAGGGAAGTAGGCCTTTTAAAATGACGCTTGAATATTTGTTCTAAAAAGTAAAAAAAAAAAGATACAAATATAGGGCTGCACACTTATGGCCACAATGATAATCACTATTATTTTGATCAATATTGAGATCACAATTATTTATCATGATTTGTTGATTTTGATCAAAACAAATGTTATTGTCACATAGGCTAATTATAACTGCTTTCACACCCATATTATGCTAAATTCCTGCTAATGTACAAATATATGCATCAAGTTACATGATTTCACTGAAAGGTTTGAGGCAACCCCATCTCCCCATGGTAGTTGATTAATGACGTGAGTGCATGGAAGAAGGGCTACTGCTTTAGTTAGGTTCAATGAATGCAGCACCACTGCCAAATGAAACAGTGTTGATGTGTAGCCTGTGGCGCTTATCAGCATAAGGAACTTAACTCTGTGACAGTTAACATAGAATAAAGTAGCATTTAGATGTGGTATCATACAGGCTAGCCCAAAGTCGGACTAAAAAAAGACTATTAAAAATACACAACAGTGATTAAAATGCCAAAGACTGTCATACTTGTTCTAGCAACTGTAAGTAGTTGGGAGATTATAAGATTATATAAAAAAAATCTGTTAGTTATATAATGTATATATAACTTCTGTTATAACGCATGCTTTCTTTTTTTAATTTGTTTTTTTAATGTTATAACTCGTGTTTTTTTACAATCCTTCTGAGTTATTTGCCAACGTGTTACCGCCCTTTGGGTTTTTTGGGGCTGCAGTGCACGCGCTCCATCTTCCCCTTGATTGTTGGAGAGCGCGCACGTCAGAATTCAACAGCTGCACTGTGAGGAATCGCCAAGTAGAACAAGTATTACTTACATTCAAACAATTGAATAGGTGAGCTGTCCCACCACCAGAAAAACACATTTGCGTGTGAAATGAAGAAGCAACTCACCCAAACTGATTCCACTCCCTACTAAACTCAGTCACTTGTAGTATCTGTGTCATTAATAATCCATAAATTTACAGCTGGTAGGTACTGTTTGGTGAGTTTTCAGTTTGGTCCAAGTCGAGACAACAGAAGTGTTAAGTTTGCCAACGTTAGCATTGTTGGAATGCAAGTGACATTCTGTTTTCTTTGTTTAGCTTATAGCATTATGACCGACTGCTACCTGTTGTGGAATTTTCCTCACATTACTATGTCCTCTGATGTTCTACATCTAGAAACTGAGCTGCGCGGAACAACTCTGATTGGCTCATGGAGGCACGTGATCAGACAATGGTTTAAGAAGCACTAGATTAGCTTTGAAAAAAGAAAAAGAGTGATACAGAGCATTCTATGAACATAATGATGTATTTAAAATGTTGCTTGATTGTGCAAATTTGACCATAGAAAGTCATAGTCATGATTGTGATTAAAATTTGATTAATTGTGCAACCCTATAATAAAAAGGGAAAAGCCCCCAAAAAATAATCTTCAAAAAAAGTGTGCAGCCCTGTATTCAATACATTCAAATATCTATTTTTGCGCATTATGTCCGTAAGGGGTCAAGGGGTCAAACTAATATGTTGTCTCTGCAATTAAAGATTTACGCTAGCGTCTTTGTGCTGTTTTACTTCCAGCACAGACATCCACATGATAGAATGTCGTCAACAGGCCCACTCACTCGCTGTGAACTCTTCCCGACCGGCTCAATGAGACAGGAAGCTGAACGTTAACATTTACTATTTGAATGTATATTCAAATTTAGAATATTCATTGACAGCCCTACAAGGAAGACCATCTATGACTGCATTATACCTCCCGCATCCAAAATTGAGCAAACTGTTAACACGAGGTGACAGGCTGGGCAGTCAAATGTCTTTGTCAGAGATAAAGATGATGTCTAATAAAGATACCTTAAGTAAATAATCATTTTGGTGAGTGAAATCTGGAAGTGTCTCAAATTTGAATCCTTAACTGAATTAACAAAGGACCATTCTGAGTTTTATAAGTGTGGTTGAAGGCATGGGGGTAAATTTTAAGGTAGCCTCAAGATTGTTTACAAAAATTGCAAACCTAATATCTTTATTTACCTGGACAGGGGATGGTTTCTCCCATCCCATTTCAAAGATTCCCATTAGCAGTTCCCGTTTTAGGCAGTAGTCTTCAAATTCATTTCCCTTAGTTGATGTCACATCCTGGGAGAACACAGCAGAACCATGCTTAGGTTACCATTTTGTAGGATCCAGAAGTTTAAGTGACCACATTAGAAGCCACCACACAATTATTCTAAAACATGCCAAATTCTACAGAACTGTGGGAAGTGTCTTAGATTTATGAACAGTGAATCTGAATAATGATATCTGCCAGTACTAATTGTTACCTTACCGCGGTTCTCATCCTGGTGTCTTTTGGAGGAAGCTCCAGGCACTTCTTCCAATCGTCACCAAACCTAATAAGAATTTGCATTATGATTTCTTAATAACACACAAACAAAGGGGGCTTTT